>NC_069501.1:455481400-455691400 GCF_027579735.1 Bombina bombina | reverse complement strand
AAATACCTGGTTTTAACTCAAACACTCAAAAAAATACATTTTCATCACACTTAAAGAGATTTTTAAATTCAAAATATTTATATCATGCAAAAAACAACAACAACCAATATTACAATATTTTGTTAATTAAAAAATAATATTTTATTAATAATAAATAAAGAGGCTAGGTGTTTAAACTGTACTATCAGGAAATGCAACTGCTTATTGACTCCTAAATACACATTTTACAGCTTTCTTTAAGATTATTTTATATTCATTTTCAATGAGAAATCAAAATGGAAGCTAGAATAGTGAGCTTTATTTAATAACTTGCAATATTAGGGCTAAACGTGCATAAGATGACTCAGGACATAAAACACATTTAGCCTGATGAATTCCATATAGAAAAATGCAACAATTTAATCAAAAGGCAAATACAGTAAAGGCCAAAACATAATAACACTCACTCTACAGTACATAATAAAATGTCCCTTCTATTGATAATGGACTTCATCTCTGTAATATACAGAAAAATAATATATTTAATAAATTGGTTATGGGCATTAATAATGCTAAACACCACTTGTGGGCCTAAGACTTATTTCTTCCTGCATATGGAATGTATAGCTCCATCTTTCTTTTTAGTTAGAGCCTAGAACTAAATAAAAAATATTTGAAGGAAAATATAAACAAGCATACTTTATTTGAACACTTTAGAGATCCCTTCTTGACAGTGCAAAAAGAAATAGCATAGGATAGGGTGCTCTGGTCTAGGCCTACTCCTAATGAATTGAAAACGGTTACAATTATAGTAGAGAAACTACAGGAAGCATTAGCAGGTCATCTAGAGGAGTAATAGTTACACTTAGTGACCTTAAAGGGATACGAAACCCACATTTTTTCTGTCATGATTCAGATAGAGCATGCAATTTTATTTAAGCAACTTTCTAATTTACTCCTATTATCAATTTTTCTTCGTTCTCTTGATATCTTTATTTGCAAAAGAAGGCATCTAAGCTAAGGAGCCAGCCAATTTTTGGTTCAGACCTGGACAGCATTTATCCACCAATCAGTAGAGACAACCCAGGTTGTGAACCAAAAATGGTCCGGCTTCTAAACTTACATTCTTGCTTTTCAAATAAAGATAGCAAGAGAATGAAGAAAAATTGATAATAGGAGCAAATTAGAAAGTTGCTTAAAATTGCATGCTCTATCTAAATCATGAAAGATAAAATTTGGGTTCAGTGTCCCTTTAAATAAAACAAAGCAAACAAACAAAATGAGTAGTACTAGACAGACACAAGGCAGCAAACTATAATAAATTATTTATATACATGGAGGTTATTAAAGGGACAGTTTAGTCAAAACTAAACTTTCATGATTCCAATAGGGCATGGAATTTTAAACAATTTTCCAAATTAATTTTATCATCAAATTTGCTTTGCTCTCTTGGTATTCTTTGTGGAAAGCTAAGCCTAGGTAGCCTCATATGCTAATTTCTAAGCCGTTGAACTGCCTCATTTCTCAGTGCATTTTGACAGTTTTTAACAGTTAGACATTGCTAGTTCATGTGTGTCATATAGATAACATTGTGCTTGCTCCCGTGGAGTTATTTATGAATAAGAACTAATTGACTAAACTGCATGTCTGTCGAAAGAACTGAGATAAGGGGGCAGTCTGCAGAGGCTTAGATACAAGGTAATCACAGTGGTAAAAAGTGTATTAATATGTTTTTATGTAAAAGGGGTAAATGGGTAATAAAGTGTGTAAGGGAAATACTAATTTACATGTGTACAATTAACCTATTAAAATCAGAAGCCATCCAGGTAACTGCAAACAATCTGTATGCCATATGTTTGTGGGCAGGATGGGCCTCAATTATTATATTGACACATTTAATCATTTAAAATTCATCAGAAATCAGGAAGAAATCACAGGAAACTAGTATCTATTAGAAGAAGGTGGTTGCAACTGATATGTTCTAAAATGGGATTTTAACAGTTCTCACACTATAAATAACCGCTAAGTTATGAGGTTTACTCCATTTTTATAATATAGCCACAAAAATGTCACCAAAACTTAAAGGGACATAATTCCCAAAATCTTTCTTTCATGATTCAGACAGAGCATGCAATTATAAACAACTTCCATTATCTAATTTGCTTTGTTCTCTTGGTATTCATAGGTAGACTAAGGAGAAGCAATGCACTATGGGGAACTAGCTGCTAATTGGTGGCTGCACATATATGCTTTCTGTCATTGGCTGACTTTGGGCTAGATTACAAGTGGAGTGCTAATTTATCGCACACGATAAATAATCAGCCATTACAAATCTAAACTGTTACAGAACATAGTACACAGCATTGGGCTTAAACTTTTAACTATGGATTACAATTCATGGTTGTCAGACGCTCAATGCCTTAAATGACCACTAAATGCAGTAGAATTGCATAATTAACAAGTACATAATAAAAAGACAATGCAATAACACCTACTCTGAATTTCAAATAAGCAGTAGTTTTTAATCTGGAAAAAGTTATTACTTCTTCCATTTTCTGGCCCCTTGTATCATGTGACAAACATCAGCCAATCACAGACTAGTATGTGTATACCCTGTGAGCTTGTGCACATGCTCAGTAGGAGCTTGTTTCCAACAAAATGTGAATATAAAAAGACTGGTATCCTTTGTTAAAGAGCAGCAATGCAATACTAGAAGCTAGCTGAACACATCAAGTGTGCAAACACCAATCAGCAGCTCCTGAGCCTACCTAAGTATCTTTTTCAACAAAGGATACCGAGTGAACAAAACTTTAGATAATTAAAGTAAATTGGAAAGTTGTTTAAAATCACATGCTCTATCCGAATTATAAAAGAAAAATAACATTTGATATATTGTCCCTTCAAGCACTAGAAACCCCTGCTTGGGGATAACTTAGGGTATATAGTGTTAACACATATTTAAAAAATAAATAAATAGGAAAATAAACACTTTTTAATTAGGGGTTTCTAGGCACTTATAATAGGCCATCCCTTATTTACAGGACGTTAACCCCTTAACGACCAAGAACGTACGCCACACATCCTCAAAAAAAAAACAGAATTTATGTTTACCTGATAAATTTCTTTCTCCTACGGTGTATCCGGTCCACGGCTTCATCCTTACTTGTGGGATATTCTCAATCCCTACAGGAAGTGGCAAAGAGAGCACACAGCAGAGCTGTCCATATAGCTCCCCTCAGGCTCCGCCCCCCCAGTCATTCGACCAACGGTTAGGAGAAAAAGGAGAACCATAGGGTGCAGTGGTGACTGTAGTTTACAAAAAAATAAAATTTAAACCTGACCAAATGCCAGGGTGGGCCGTGGACCGGATACACCATAGGAGAAAGAAATTTATCAGGTAAACATATATTCTGTTTTCTCCTACATATCCGGTCCACGGCTTCATCCTTACTTGTGGGAACTAATACCAAAGCTTTAGGACACGGATGAAGGGAGGGAACAAGTCAGATAACCTAAATGGAAGGCACCACTGCTTGTAAAACCTTTCTCCCAAAAATAGCCTTGAAGAAGCAAAAGTATCGAATTTGTAAAATTTGGCAAATGTATGCAGTGAAGACCAAGTCGCTGCCTTACAGATCTGTTCAACAGAAGCCTCATTCTTGAAAGCCCATGTGGAAGCCACAGCTCTAGTAGAGTGAGCTGTAATTCGTTCAGGAGGCTGCCTTCCAGCAGTCTCATAGGCCAACCGGATGATGCTTTTCAGCCAGAAAGACAGAGAGGTCGCAGTCGCCTTTTGACCTCTCCTCTTGCCAGAATAGACTACAAACAAGGACGATGTTTGTCTGAAGTCTTTAGTTGCTTTTGGATAAAACGTCAAAGCACGAACCACATCAAGATTGTGTAACAGACGTTCCTTGTTAGAAACTGGATTAGGACACAGAGAAGGAACAACTATTTCCTGGTTAATATTCTTATTGGAAACCACTTTTGGAAGAAAACCAGGCTTGGTACGTAAAACAACCTTATCTGTATGAAACACCAGATAGGGTGAATTACACTGCAAAGCAGGCATTTCAGAAACTCTTCTAGCAGAAGAAATAGCAACCAAAAACAAAACTTTCCAAGATAGTAACTTAATATCTATGGAATGTAAAGGTTCAAACGGAACCCCTTGAAAAACTGAAAGAACTAAATTTAGACTCCATGGAGGAGCCACAGGTCTGTAGACAGGCTTGATTCTGACTAAAGCCTGTACGAACGCCTGAACATCTGGCACGGCTGCCAGATGCTTGTGCAACAAGACAGACAGAGCAGATATCTGTCCTTTTAAGGAACTAGCTGACAGACCTTTCTCCAATCCTTCTTGGAGAAAAGATAGAATCCTTGGAATCCTAATCTTACTCCATGAGTAACCCTTGGATTCGCACCAGCAAAGATATTTCCGCCATATCTTATGGTAAATTTTCCTGGTGACAGGCTTTCTAGCCTGGATCAGAGTATCTATAACTGAAAACCCATGCTTAGCTAGAATCAAGCGTTCAATCTCCAAGCAGTCAGTTGCAGAGAAACTAGGTTTGGATGTTCGAATGGACCTTGTATTAGAAGGTCCTGCCTCAAAGGTAGCTTCCATGGTGGAACCGATGACATATTCACCAGGTCTGCATACCAAGTCCTGTGTGGCCATGCAGGAGCTATTAGGATTACCGAAGCCTTCTCCTGTTTGATCCTGGCTACTAGCCGGGGAGAAGAGGAAACGGTGGAAAGACATAAGCTAGATTGAACGACCAAGGCGCCACTAAGGCATCTACCAATGTCGCCTTGGGATCCCTGGACCTGGACCCGTAACGTGGAACTTTGGAGATCTGATGTGACGCCATCAGATCCAGATCTGGAAGGCCCCATAGTTGAGTTAATTGGGCAAAAACCTCCGGGTGAAGTTCCCACTCCCCCGGATGGAAAGTCTGATGACTTAGATAATCCGCTTCCCAGTTGTCCATTCCTGGGATGTGAATTGCTGATAGATGGCAGGAGTGATCCTCTGCCCATCTGATGATCTTGGATACCTCCCTCATCACCAGGGAACTCTTTGTTCCTCCCTGATGATTGATGTACGCTACAGTCGTTATGTTGTCCGACTGAAATCTGATGAATTTGGCCTCCGCTAGTTGAGGCCATGCCTGGAGCGCATTGAATATTGCTCTCAATTCCAAAATGTTTATCGGGAGAAGAGATTCTTCCCGAGACCAAAGACCCTGAGCTTTCAGGGACTCCCAGACCGCACCCCAGCCTAAGAGGCTGGCGTCGGTCGTGACAATGATCCACTCTGGTCTGCGGAAACTCATTCCCTGAGACAGGTAATCCTGAGACAACCGCCAGAGGAGTGACTCTCTGGTTTTCTGGTCCATTTGTATTTGGGGAGACAAATCTGCATAACCCCCATTCCACTGTTTGAGCATGCACAGTTGCAGTGGTCTTAAATGAATTCGAGCAAAGGGAACCACGTCCATTGCTGCCACCATTAGTCCTATTACCTCCATGCACTGAGCTATGGAGGGTTGAGGAATGGCTTGAAGAACTCGACAAGTGTTTAAAAGTTTTAACTTCCTGACCTCCGTCAGAAAGATCTTCATTTCTACCGAGTCTATTATTGTTCCCAGGAAGGGAACCCTTGTGAGCGGAGACAGGGAACTCTTTTCTATGTTCACCTTCCATCCGTGAGACCTTAGAAAGGCTAGAACAATGTCCGTATGAGCCTTTGCTTTGTGAAAGGACGACGCTTGTATGAAGATGTTGTCTAGGTAAGGTGCTACTGCAATGCCTCTTGGCCTTAGCACCGCTAGAAGTGACCCTAGCACCTTTGTGAAAATTCTGGGGGCAGTGGCCAATTCGAAGGGAAGAGCCACAAACTGGTAATGTTTGTCCAGAAAGGCGAACCTTAGGAACTGATGGTGATCTTTGTGGATAGGAATATGCAGGTACGCATCCTTTAAGTCCACGGTAGTCATATATTGACCCTCCTGGATCATTGGTAAGATAGTCCGAATGGTTTCCATTTTGAATGATGGAACTCTGAGGAATTTGTTTAGGATTTTTAAATCCAGAATTGGCCTGAAAGTTCCTTCCTTTTTGGGAACTACAAACAGGTTTGAGTAAAAACCCAGTCTTTGTTCTGCTGTTGGAACTGGGTGTATCACTCCCATTTTTAAAAGGTCTTCTACGCAATGTAAGAATGCCTGTCTCTTTATCTGGTCTAAAGACAAGCGAGACATGAGGAACCTTCCCTTTGGAGGAAGATCCTTGAATTCTAGAAGATACCCCTGAGAAACAATTTCTAGAGCCCAGGGGTCCGGAACATCTCTTGCCCAAGCCTGAGCAAAGAGAGAAAGTCTACCCCCTACTAGATCCGGTCCTGGATCGGGGGCTACCCCTTCATGCTGTATTGGTAGCAGCAGCAAGCTTCTTGGCCTGTTTACCCTTGTTCCAGCCTTGCAATGGTTTCCATGCTGGTTTGGGCTGGGATGCGTTACCCTCTTGCCTAGTGGCTGTAGAGGTAGAAGCCGGTCCGTTCCAGAAATTGCGAAAGGAAACGAAAATTAGACTTATTTTTAGCTTTGAAAGGTCTATCCTGTGGAAGGGCATGGCCCTTTCCCCCGGTGATATCTGAAATAATTTCTTTCAACTCTGGCCCGAATAGGGTCTTACCCTTGAAAGGAATATTAAGCAATTTTGTTTTGGATGACACTTCCGCCGACCACGATTTTAGCCAAAGCACTCTACGCACCACTATTGCGAAACCAGACTTTTTCGCCGCTAATTTAGCTAACTGCAAAGCGGCATCTGTAATGAAAGAATTAGCCAACTTCAGGGCGTGAATTCTGTCCATGACTTCATCATAAGAAGTCTCCTTCTGGAGCGAGTTTTCTAATTCCTCAAACCAAAAAGCAGCTGCAGTGGTTACAGGAATAATGCAAGAAATTGGTTGAAGAAGAAAACCTTGTTGAACAAAAATTTTCTTAAGTAAACCTTCTAATTTTTTTATCCATAGGATCTTTGAAAGCGCAACTGTCTTCTATTGGTATAGTCGTGCGCTTAGCTAGCGTTGAAACTGCCCCCTCTACCTTAGGGACCGTCTGCCACGCGTCCCTTCTGGGGTCAACAATGGGGAGCATTTTCTTAAATATAGGAGGGGGAACAAAAGGTACACCTGGCTTCTCCCACTCCTTATTCACTATATCCGCCACCCTCTTAGGTATCGGAAACGCATCAGTGTGTACTGGGACCTCTAAGAATTTATCCATTTTACACAATTTTTACGGTCCTTAAGCTGTTTGGACGCTATGGCACACTTCACACATAAATTTAATGGGGGAACCACCTTGGCCTTTAAACATACAGAACATAGGCTATCTGAAGGGTCAGACATGTTTGACAGACTTAGACAGAACTTCAATGCAATAAAAATTATTTTTGACAAAAACGTTACTGTCTCTTTAAATAATAAAAGTGCACACTTTATTACTGAAACATCAAAAAACCATCAAATAAACATCCGATTTTAATGAAATTTTCACCACAGTGTCTTAATGCTTTGAAAAGATTGCACACAAATTTTCAGACCAATTAACCCCTTAATGCCCAAACCGGAGCTAATAACAGCAGTTAACCGGTTAAAAACACTACAGTCCCATGCCACAGTCTCTACTGTGGCCTTTACATTCCTTAGGGATTATTTAAGTAGGAAATAAGCCTCCTTGAAGTCCTTTCTGATGCCTCTGGACTCCCCACGTGAAGCTGCATGAACTGCCTAGTGAAAAACAATTGCGCAATTGAGGCGCGAAAATGAGGCCTCCTCCCTCTACATTCCAGAGTGGAGGGGCCTTTCTGACTAGATTAGGTGTCTAAGTAACTGCCAGGCGTAATACTAAACCCCATAAGTGTTTCAAAGTTTGAAAAAACACCTTATTTATACTTCAAACATGCCAAAAGGCAATCGATTTAGCCCACAAGTGTCAACCAGCATAGAGCCCTTAATATAAGCCATAATTTTATACTGAGTCTAAGAAAAAATGGCTTACCTATCCCAGAAGGGATCTCTGACAGTCTTCTAGCATTACTTGTTCTTGTTAGAAAAATGACTGATCATACCTGAAGCAGTTAAGCCTGCAAACTGTTCCCCCCAACTGAAGTTCTCTGGTTTCAACAGTCCTGCGTGGGAACAGCAATGGATTTTAGTTACTGGTGCTAAAATCATAATCCTCTCAGCAGAAATCTTCATCACTTTCTGCTGCAGAGTAAATAGTACAAGCCGGCACTATTTTAAAATAACAAACTCTTGATAGAAGAAATAAAAAACTACAACTAACACCACATACTCTTTACCACCCCCGTGGAGATGCTACTAGTTAGAGCGGCAAAGAGAATGACTGGGGGGCGGAGCCTGAGGGGAGCTATATGGACAGCTCTGCTGTGTGCTCTCTTTGCCACTTCTTGTAGGGATTGAGAATATCCCACAAGTAAGGATGAAGCCGTGGACCGGATACACCAATGTTGGACAAATACAGTTAATGACCGAGGACGTGTGGCGTACGTCCTTGGTCTGGAAAGCAGCTGGAAGCGATCCTGCTCGCTTCCAGCTGCTTTCCGGTTATTGCAGTGATGCCTCGATATCGAGGCATCCTGCAATAACCCCCCTTGGCCATCCGATGCAGAGAGAGCCACTCTTTGGCCCTCTCTGCACCGGACATCGGTGGCCGGTATCGTTGGGTGGGAGGGAGCAAGTCTGGGAGGCGGGTGAGCGGCCATCGATGTGCCGAGTGGAGTGGAGGGGGGCGGAATGGGGGGGCGGGACAGATGGGGGCACCCACGGGAGCGCGCGCGTGCACGGGGGGCGGTGGGCGGGCGCGTGCACGGGGTGGGAGCGGGAGGGAACCGCTACACTGCAGAAAAAAAAGTTAAGAAACGTTAAAAAAAACCAAGTATTAAAAAAAATAAATGATCATCTAAGGGTTCTGGAAGGGGTGGGTGGTTGGTCTTGGGGGGGGGAGCTACACTACAGAAAAGGGCAATAAAAAAAACAAAAAACATACTTTTTGTTACTAAACTGGGTACTGGCAGACAGCTGCCAGTACCCAAGATGGCGCCCATTAAGGCAGAGGGGAAGGGTTAGAAAGCTGTTTGGTGGGGGATCAGTGAGGTTGGGGGCTAAGGGGGGATCCTACACAGCAGCATATGTAAATATGCCACACACACAAAAAAAGCCCAAATATAGCTTTTATTTTAGTACTGGCAGAGTTTCTGCCAGTACTTAAGATGGCGGGGACAATTGTGGGGTGGGGGAGGGAAGAGAGCTGTTTGGGAGGAATCAGGGGGTCTGATGTTTTAGGTGGGAGGCTGAGCTCTACACTAAAGCTAAAATTAACCCTGCAAGCTCCCTAAAAGCTACATAATTAACCCCATCACTGCTAGCCATAATACACGTGTGATGCGCAGCGGCATTTGGCGGCCTTCTAATTACCACAAAGCAACACCAAAGCCATATATGTCTGCTATTTCTGAATAAAGGGGATACCAGAGAAGCATTTACAACCATTTGTGCCATAATTGCACAAGCTGTTTGTAAATGATTTCAGTGAGAAACCTAAAATCGTGAAAAAGTTTACGTTTTTTTTAATTTGATCGCATTTTGCAGTGAAATGGTGGCATGAAATATACCAAAATTGGCCTAGATCAATACTTTGGGTTGTCTACTACACTACACTAAAGCTAAAATTTCCCCTAAAAGCTCCCTACATGCTCCCTAATTAACCCCTTCACTGCTGGGCATAATACACGTGTAGTGCGCAGTGGCATTTAGCAGCCTTCTAATTACCAAAAAGCAACGCCAAAGCCATATATGTCTGCTATTTCTGAACAAAGGGGATCCCAGAGAATAATTTACAATAATTTAAGCCATAATTGCACAAGCTGTTTGTAAATAATTTCAGTGAGAAACCAAAAGTTTGTGAAAAACTTTGTGAAAAAGTGAACAAATTTTTGTATTTAATCGCATTTGGCGGTGAAATAGTGGCATGAAATATACCAAAATGGGCCTAGATCAATACTTTGGGATGTCTACTAAAAAAAATATATATACATGTCAATGGATATTCAGAGATTCCTGAAAGATATTAGTGTTCTAATGTAATTAGCGCTAATTTTGAAAAATAATGGTTTGGAAATAGCAAAGTGCTACTTGTATTTATGGCCCTATAACTTACAAAAAAGCAAAGAAGATGTAAACATTGAGGTATTTCTAAACTCAGGACAAAATTTAGAAACTATTTAGCATGGGTGTTTTTTGGTGGTTGTAGATGTGTAACAGATTTTGGGGGTCAAAGTTAGAAAAAGTGTGTTTTTTTCCATTTTTTCCTCATATTTTATAATTTTTTATAGTAAATTATAAGATATGATGAAAATAATGGTATTTTTAGAAAGTCCATTTAATGGCGAGAAAAACGGTATATAGTATGTGTGGGTACAGTAAATGAGTAAGAGGAAAATTACAGCTAAACACAAACACCGCAGAAATGTAAAAATAGCCTTGGTCCCAAACGGACAAAAAATGGAAAAGTGCTGTGGTCATTAAGGGGTTAAACACTTCTTTTTTTTTTTCATGAGTTTACAAAAACACACACACACAATATTATTTACAACTTTTTTAATTAAAATTTTATTAAGAATATGCACTTTTTTTTTTACACTTTTTATTCTACAGTTCTCACAAGTCATGATATATAAATAAAATGAAAATGAAAAAGAAAGCCAATATATGTGTTGGTTTCTCATTGAAAATGGCCTACAGCAAGGGTTAAATATGAGCAGAATCTAGAAACTCCAAAGCAGCTCAGCACAGGGGTGGACATGACCCTGCAGTTAAGGGGTTAAAGGGGAATTTAACACTAAGCGGCCTATTTATTAATGTGCGAGCAGACATGATCCGATATAGCGGATCATGTCCGCCGCACATTGATAAATGCTGACAGCATACGCTCTCAGCATTTATCATTGCACCAGCAGTTCTTGTGAACTGCTGGTGCAATGCCGCCCCCTGCAGCTTTGCGGCCGCTAGCAGGGGTATCAATCAACCCAAATACAGGAGGAAAGGGATTTGGGAGTAGTAATAGATAACAAGCTAAAGATGGGTGCACAATGCAGGGCAGCGGCTTCAAAGGCTAATAAGATACTAGCATGTATTAAAAGAGGCATTGATTCAAGGGAGGAAAGCATAATTATGTCATTATATAAAGCCCTGGTAAGACCTCACCTTGAGTTTGTAAGCAAGTCTGGGGACCGATTGCTAAAAAAGATATTGCAGAACTAGAAAAAGTTCAGAGAAGGGCCACAAAGCTAATAAGGGGATTGGAGAAATTAACCTATGAGTAGAGGCTAGCCAAACTGGGTCTGTTTTCTTTAGAAAAAAGGCGCTTGAGAGGTGACATGATTACTTTATATAAATATATTCAAGGCCCATATACAGAGATGGCAGAAGCTCTGTTTATTCCAAGAAAATTGTTTCTGACAAGAGGTCATAATTTAAGGTTAGAGGAAAGGAGATTTAATCTCCTGCAACAGAAACGTTTTTTCACTGTAAGAGCAATAAAATTGTGGAACTCATTACCAAAGGAGGTAGTGAATGCCAATACCATAGATACATTTAAAAATAGTCTGGATACATTTCTGTATATAAACAAAATTCATGGATATGATTGCTAGTATTAAATGGGTCACCTTTTAATGGGGTTATTTAAGCTTAACTGGAGCTTTTTGTAAGTATTTTAGATTTGTATAAGTTGAACTTGATGGACTTCAGTCTTTTTTCAACCTTATCTTCTATGTTACTATGTTACTATGAATGTGTGCTTGTATTACAAGTGAGGTGTAATGCAAAACACAACTTCGCATTCACATTGCATGGAAGCATTGCGCTCATGGGAGATTGCGCTTCCATAGGCTCCAATGTGAGCCTTGTTCTCATGGTGTGTGACACGGCATGAGAACTAGTGCAGCGAAGTGGGTAAGTTGTGCAGCGATGGGCAGCAAAATTAAAAATATATGAATATATACATATACATATATATATATGTATGTGTTAATATGTGTATATACCCATGTTCACACATAAATATATATGTATATAAGCATATACATATACTGTATATTGAGAACGCACAGTTCCCATAGATGTAAAGGCACCTTTTCAGTGCCATTTCTTTTCTAACACCCCTGACCCCTTTTTTAAATTTTTTTTTAATATTATCCAACCTCACACTTAAGTTTGGGGGCATTTGGAGCACATTTTTAAACTTAACCAGAGGTCTGACCCCTGGTTAATTTTCGGAGCGCTAATTACTAACTCAAGCTTGCGGTAGCAACAAACAGCCACTTGTAATTACTGGTTATTTATCGCACACCTGCAAATGTTTGCAGACACAAGATACATTAGCGCTCCACTTTTAATCTGGCCCTAAATACATTTTCTGAGCATAGTATATAGGTTATTCCTCACCTGCCTCTAGTTATGAGTGTCACTATGTTGAAATAAAGCGTTCATGCTAGCATAAGTGCTGACCTGTTTGCACATGTGAAGCAACTCTCTTTCAGATACATACAGTGAAACCTAAGTTCCAAAACGGCAGCACCCTTATATAGAGTGAGGTGCATGAAACATTGTTAGTGTCATTGTCCCTTTATACACTTTCCACGTGAAATCATCAGTACTGGGGTAGGGGCTGGTTCTGCATATCATTTTGCTTGGTATAGATCACAATGTAATTATTTTTGGAATGAAATTAGAAACAAACAGTGCCTGTGTTCAGTAGCATATGTGAGCGATTAACCCCTTGGCTGCCATAGAGTGCTGCATGGCATTGTGCAAAAATGAGTTGCACTCTTCTCTGGCAGTTAAGAAGTTAATATAAGCAAAACAGTTGTCTCAGTGTTTGATAAATAAAGGATATTTTCAAGGTCAAACCCACCTTAATAACTTAGATCTTTATCCTTAGTAACATGTATTCTCTGCATGCCTAAACAGCACCTAAGGAAGATTTCAGTCCTAACTGCTCTGTTCCCTATGGGAGCAATCTTGATTCCACTCTGCCAATAGATTACTTTTCTGTCCAATTTTACAAATTGGTCTATTGATTAATTAAGCTTTTGCATTTATTTGTGCATTTTAAGCCTGCCACCTTTCTCCCTCCCATCCATCCTTGTCCTCCTCTTGTGACTCATTTATCTTTGGCTCTAAGCCCCTGTTCGACGATTCATTTTTTTGTTTCTCATTGTATGTGTGATGGTCGTATCAATTACACATTTGATCTTGAGCATGCAGAGAAACAATCATGTATCACATTACTGGACAGGCCATTTAAACTGACACCAAAACAGCACGATTTGATGTATCAGGATGCTTTACATAGCAGACAGAGAAATGAACAAAACAAAATAGGTTATGAATATTTACTGCGCTGTGGGTGGGTTGTTTATCATTCTCTGGAAATGAAAAATGAATCAATATTCCAAACAAATTCTCATTGGTATCGACTGATATAGACATTACTATAGAGGAGTTATTGGCAGAATCAAAGCCTGCCATTAGCTGTGAGCATATTTGATTTTGGAGCAAGCATACAAGTGCAGCAAAGCATTATGGGTAGAGAACGGAACATGCAAACTTTTCTTAGAATGTTTACTATTTAAACTGAAAGAATTAACTATAACCTTCTATTGTTTAAGTTTAAATTTGTATTGGTTTCTTATTGAATAATGCTGCTACGAGTGCAGCAACCTTCAATGGTGCTGGACGAATGGGAATTAAGCAAATAGACAGTAGGTTCAGGTGCAATGCTGCAACTCAATGGAATAGACAAACTGTATCTATGGCCATGTAGTCATTGTAGTTTGAAACAATCTCAATGATTTAATGGGACATTAAAGGCTAGATTACAAGTGGAGCCGTTATGTTAATGCAAACATGATATTGCAATATCGTGATTGAACTTAAGCTCATATTACAAGTTGAAAGTAAATAGACACAATCGCATTTTACACTCAAACTTTTTGCACAGTTTCAAAGCTCGCATAAAGGGTTTGGGCTTAAAAAAACGGTGTACTAAAAAAAAAAAAAATGACCTACACTATTAACCCCTAATCTGTTGCAACCCCCATAACAATTAAACCCCTAAACTATTAAACCCTTATCCACCATACCCCATCAAAATTAACCCCTAATCTGCCATATCCCCATTGCAAAAAAAACCCTACTCTATTAATCCCTAATCTGTAACAACCCCCTACTCTTTTAACTCCTAAACTGCCACAACCCCCATAAGATCTAACCCTCCAAGACCCCTAACCTAAGACCCCCTATGTTACAAAAAACACAGTAACAAGTCACCATCTGGCAAGAAATTAAAACTGCTGCAATCAAGCTAATCATCCTTTACCTGATGATCCTAAATCATTGAGATTGCTGCCAGCACCAGATCTTACATTGAGATTGCGGCCTCCAACTAAACCCCTGGTAGAGTATATTCAGGGCTCTGCCATTGCACAGCGCCGTGGTTGCATTGCAATACAACCAATATTTTACTACCTTCTGAGACAGGGGACACACATTTCTTTGGCTACCATGTGTTGCTTCAATATGGCGCTGGATTCTACACTAACTCTGAGGGAAGTGGAAGCCATGCTGGATGCTCATTTCTCTAGGCTCCATGCGGTGTTTGAGGAAAAATATAGTTCTTTACAAGGTATCTGCGCTATTGCAAAAGGTGAGCTGCAGCCTTTAACAGATCTACCTACCGAACCTCTCACACGCCTCACCCATATGCCTACTGAAAATCAAGTGGCAAAACCTTATTATACCCCACAGGAAAACAAAATTCACCCAAGCACAAACATAGCGGTGCTTGGGGTGGCGTATGGCGACAAGCTAACAGAGCAGGTAGATATAATGGAGTGGGAAACAGTGCCAGTGGTTGGAGCTGAATGTGGCTTGGCGAGCTCTATCAGCGAAGAACGTTCCGCAGCTTGATGTTGGTAGTACAGATTCACGGAGACCTGTGATGTCCACAGCATTTGATGTGCATACCTTTAGCACTTGCGGGAAGGGGTCTGTTGATGCGCATCTCCTGATCCACAATACCCGCACTAAGGACCCGTCTAAGATTTGCTGACCCGCATTGGAAGGGCCAGGTTCACTCATGGAAGCCCTGTATCCTGAGAAGTTTGATGCCGAAAATTTCAGATCCTTCAGAGGCCGTCATATAGTAGAGCTCTTCATCTACTGGATAACCACCCCATCAGTTAAATTTGAACTCTCACCCGCCACCCTCGCAATATCTGGATATCTGCCTGCACTTATGAGAACCGGCATAGGCTAAGTTGATGGTACAATATATGAAACTTCTATTGTCTACGGGACTGATAGCTAACAGCAGCCTCTGATGTGGACAGCTCTTCTGTTTAAGCGGACGTTTTTCAATAGGCAATGCAGTAGGACTCTGCAACCCCATGCTACCCACAGAAGGTCTGTAAAGCTGATTGTCACTGTAGTAGGTTTCATTATACTGTGTATTTTTTCCATTATGCCCTATTAATATCTTAATCCTAAGCATTTTCTTAAGAGCTAAATTATTTTATTAATACCTTCTTCTGTTATCTTCCATTCTGATATATGTAATTAAAGATGGTAATTTATGTGGGCTGTTTAGAACCTCTGGCTCTTCCTTATATAAGAACTGGTATCGGCTAAATTGATTGATATGCTATCACTATAAGAGATGAGACATTGGGGCCTATCTATCAAGCTCCGAATGGAGCTTGATGCCCCATGTTTCTGGCGAGCCTGCAGGCTCGCCAGAAACAGCAGTTATGAAGCAGCGGTCACAAAGACCGCTGCTCCATAACCCTGTCCGCCTGCTCTGAGCAGGTGGACAGACATTGCCGGAAATCAACCCGATTGAGTACGATCGGATTGATTGACACCCCCTGCTGGCGGCCGATTGGCCGCGAGTCTGCAGGGGGCGGGGTTGCACCAGCAGCTCTTGTGAGCTGCTGGTGCAATGCTGAATACGGCGAGCGTATTGCTCGCCGTATTCAGTGAGGTCTGGTGGACCTGATCCGCACTATCGGATCAGGTCCACCAGACTTTGATAAATTGGGGCCATTGTCTTCACATAACAAATTAATTCTGTAATTTATTTATAGATCTGCTAATTACACCGCAAAGCATAATAGACCTAGCTTGGTACTTCTACTAGTGAGGTTTGATAATTACCGACCTATCCTATGGGTAACAAGCTTCAGATTTAGTAATGATGACTTAATGTCTGATGCCCAAATCTGAGGTATGCACATAGTGAACATGCAATGGTCCATAATTGTCCCCTAAAGTCTCATCTCCTAGGAATGTATGGATTTACATCTAAATACTCTTCCTATAATTCTCAATATCAGACACTAGCAGGGGCCGGATAAGTTCAGACTAATAACATGAAGCCCTTTATAGAGCTACAGAAACGTTTAATTTAAAGGAGAGTTTTTCTATATGATATGTTGGCAATATTACCAATTTCCCCAATTATAACTATATATCTCACATTGTTCCAAGTTTTGTGCAGTCTTTTGTTTATATGCAGATATGTCTTAATCTAATTCTTATTAACTCTGTAAGTACAAGAGTAAAATAATTATATATGGATATAGAAATTGAAAAATGAGGTTAGTCATTCGGGACCCAAGAGTGGTCTCCTGTGATCAAAGATAACCTTCTGTGATTTTGTTCTATACTTTTGAGGTCCAAGAGTGGCCTCTTGTGTCTTCTAGGAGGTTTGTACATTATCTGGCATACCCCTTGTGTATTACTTTTTGTTTCTTTTCATTCTTTTAATTTAATTGCTGATGTACTTATTGTCAGTTTGAAACTGTCTTATTTCATACAAATATTGTATTGTTTTAATGTGTCACTCTCTTAAGCTTATGTATGCTTTATTTTGAGCCTCAAATAAAAATAATTTAAAACAAAAAAAAACAAAACAGTACTAAATGCAACACACAAAAATAAAAGACCCTATCCTAAAACTAAAGCACCCCACTAAAAAAAAGATCCTAAAAGAAACCTAACCTAAAAAAAAACTATCCTTAAGAAACATCTATTCTTAAGAAATCCTATCTTAAAATATAACCTAACCTATACTATAATAACCTATCTTAAACCCCTCCAAAAAAATCTAAGGGTAACCCCAAGTACTCAGCATCTTGAATCCGGCTCCTTAAGGCGGCAGCCGCAGATTTACAGGGGGTTAATGGTAGCAGCAGTCCTCGGTCCTCTTCATCCATGGCGGAAGAGGTCCTCCTGCATTGGTTTGTGGTTGCGCTACTCTCAGGTCTGTGGTTCTCTTCTTCCAAGGCGTCGGTCCCCTTGGTCAGGCCTCTTCTTTATTTCCACTCGATCCTCTTCATGCTGTCTACTGCAGTACACTGACATTTGAATGCAAGTTCCCCCTATTATAGGGGTGTCCTTGCATTTCTATTGGTGGATTTTTCTATTTAAATTTAAATAGAATGAAAGCTTTTTCTATTGGCTGATTTGAATCTGAATTAAAAAATCCACCATTAGAAATACAAGTACACCCTGATAAAAAGGCTAACTTGCATTCAAATATCAGTGTGGTGCAATGGACAGCTTGAAGAGGATCGGGTGGAAGAAAAGAAGAGCATTGCCCTTGAGGATGAGGCCTTGAAAGAAGGGTACCGCCGACAAGAGAGGAGCACCACCATGGACCACTGCAACCACCATGGATGAAGAGGACAGAGGACCGCCACTACCATGGAACCCCTGTGGACCCGCTGCTGCCC
The DNA here is from genome assembly GCF_027579735.1 of Bombina bombina. Classification (NCBI taxonomy): domain Eukaryota; kingdom Metazoa; phylum Chordata; class Amphibia; order Anura; family Bombinatoridae; genus Bombina; species Bombina bombina. Next base: position 455,673,526 of record NC_069501.1, on the reverse strand, counting down.
CTCAGTGGGGGGGGTTAGGATACATTTTTTTAGGATAGACTTTTTATTTTGTTGAGTTACTTTAGTTTTAGGCTAGGTTTTTTTTAGGGGGCTCTTTTTTAGTTTACTTTAGTTTTAGGATAGGACTTTTTTTTTGTGTATTTTTTTTTTTTAACTGGTAGTGTGGGGGGTTGTACTTAGGGAGTCTTAGGTTAGGGGACTTGGGGTGTTAACTGTTAGGAGGTAAATATAGGATGGGGCTTATTGCGACAGGTGTTGTGGTGGTTTAGGGGTTAATAGTGTTTTTTTGTGATGGGGTTAATAGTGTAGGGGGTTAATTGCAATAGGGATTGCAGCCGATTGGGGGTTAATAGTGTAGGGGGTAATTGCGGCAAATTAGGGGTTACTAGAGCATGGGTTTTATTGTGATGGGGTTAGAGCGAGTGTATAGGTGTTTTTTTTTATTTTGCATCTCCATTAAAGTCAATGTGGAGGATGCAATACCGCAATTATGATATTTTGAAGTTAACATTTTGCGTGTGTCGGGTGTTGCAAGAGGTCAACATTTTTGCTTTCAACTTGTAATACATGCTCTACTCGACCCATGAAAAAAGTCAACTTCTAGCATTAACATTCGAGTAGGAGCAGTAATTACTGCTCCACTTGTAACCTAGCCCTAAGTGTTCTCTATGTATAATTAGTTCTAAGCAAACACTATGCAATGCCTTTTTAAAGTGATAGAAAGGTCAACATTGAAATTTGCATGGGTGTATTTTAATTTTAAATAGAAGCATTTTCCCAATATACTTCTATTAGCAAAAATACTTATAGTAAAAGTTATTACTTGTTTTCAGATTTATACGCCCATTTGCTGTGAGAGTCATGACATGAGTTTGTATGACACAAAGGGCTAGATTATGAGTGTAGTGGTAGCTTGCGCTCCCGCTCGCGCGTTAACTCTGACAGTTTTTTTTTTGCGTATGTCGGGTAGCTTGCATATTACAAGTTTAAAGTAAAAGGTATTCGCACTAGCGCTAACCGGCAAAAAGCTGAAGTCCGTGTTAACATATTCCTCCAGAGACTTTAATGGAGCATGGAAAGTGGAAAAAATACTGACACCCATAGTCGCTAGCAAACCCAATCGTATTTCCAGTGATAACTTTTACTGAAAGCATTTTTGCCAATTCATGTATATTGCAAATGTTTCTATATAAAGATGTAATTAATCTACGTGCATTTAAATTTTAACACGGAATGTCCCTTTAACTGTTGCATATATACGTAGGTGTATGATAAGCTCATTAAATTGAGAGTCTATGTGATAACATAAATTCTCAAGAGATCAACATGAAAACTAATTCGTTTTCCCTGACCCCAGCACAAACTAATAGAAAAGATCTTTCTTTCACCATATTTGAGATCAAAGTGCATCATTTTAATATATACCATTCATGTTACTCCCATGGGAACAAATCTTAGGTCTATATAGCTAAAGAGAATCAAGGAAAAAAATGTTGTCACCAGATATTTCTTTTAATATGCAGTTTGTCCCTTTCGGTGTTCGCATTGACAACAAGTCACATTGATGCATTGATCCTCAGACACCTGTATTTTACTTCATTATTTACTGTGGGAAGTGTATTTATTTTCTATTTGATCTTCAAGGCAGGTAATCCATGAGTTGGTATTGTTTTCACATGTTGTAGATGCAGAAACACTCACATATTTTTAACCTATTCAACATCAAAGTAATAATTTAAATGATCAGGTATGCAGCACTTACTGGAACAAAACCTGCTTTGTTTTTTTTAGATCAATCAGATTGTACAGTAGTACAGATTATTCAAGTACATTACCATCTCTAGATTTAACCTGCTTAACACATGTCAATGAGTAATTGCATCTATCTTCTTCACAATGGAATTCTATTTCCTTATTAAGGGACATTTTAAAGACCTCTTAGAAGCAGGTTTTAAATCTATGAAGGTTCCATAAATCATGTGATAAATTTAAATTATCATACAATTAAATTGAAAAAAATAATTGCTCATAAACTATTTTATTACGAGTGCAAAAATAAACCTTAAAGGGACATACTTTTTTTTTCTTCATGATTTAGGTGGAACATACCATTTTAAATAACTTTCCAGTTTACTTCTATTATCAAATTTGCTTAATTCTCTTGGTATTTTTTGTTGAAGGAGCAGCAATGCACTACTGGTTTCTAACTGAACACATGGGTGAGCCAATGACAAGTGGTACATACACTCACCGGCCACTTTATTAGGTACACCTTGCTTGTACCGGGTTGGACCCCCTTTTGCCTTCAGTACTCACCTTAATTCTTTGTGGCATAGATTTAACAAGGTGTTGGAATCATTCCTATGTGATGTTGGTCCATATTGACATGATAGCATCACCCAGTTGCTGCAGATTTGTCAGCTGCACATCCATGATACAAATCTCCCATTCCACTTCATCCCAAAGGTGCTCTATTGGATTGAGATCTGGTGACTGTGAGTACAGTGAACTCATTGTCATGTACAAGAAACCAGTTTGAGATGATTTGAGCTTTATAGCATGGTGCATTATCCTGCTGGAAGTAGCCATCAGAAGATGGGTACACTGTAGTTAAAAAGTGATGGACATGGTCAGCAACAATACTCAGGTAGGCCGTGGCATTTAAACTATGCTCAATTGGTACTAAGGGGCCTAAAGTGTGCCAAGAAAATATCCCCCACACCATTATATCACTATCACCAGCCTGAACCGTTGCTACAAGGCAGGATGGATCCATGTTTTTATGTTGTTTATGCCAAATTCTGTCCCTACCTTCTGAATGTCGCAGCTGAAATTGAGACTCATCAGATCAGGCAACATTTTTTCAGTCTTCTATTGTCCAATTTTGGTGAGCCTGTGTGAATTGTAGCCTCAGTTTCATGTTCTTAGCTGACAGGAGTGGGACCTGGTGTGGTCTTCTGCTGCTGTAGCCCATCTGCTTCAAGGTTTGATGTGTTCAGAGATGGTATTCTGCATACCTTGGTTGTAATGAGTGGTTATTTGAGTTACTGTTGCCTTTCTATCATCTCGAACCAGTCTGCCCATTCTCCTCTGACTTCTGACATCAACAAGGCATTGTCATCCACACAACTTCCGCCCACTGGATAATTTCTCTTTTTCAGACCATTTTCTGTAAACCCTAGAGATGGTTGTGCGTGAAAATCCCAGTACATCAGCAGTTTTTAAAATACTGAGACCAGCCTATCTGACACCAACAGCTATGCCACTTTCAAAGTCACTTAAATCCCCTTTTTTCCCCATTCTGAAGCTCGATTTGAACTTCAGCAAGTCGTCTTCACTACGTCTAGATGCCTAAATGCATTGGGTTGCTGCCATGTGATTCGCTAAATAGTAATTTGTGTTACCCACCAATTGAACAGGTGTACCTAATAAAGTGGCCGGTGAGTGTATATATGCAGCCACCAATCAGCAACTAGAACCTAGGTTCTTTGCTGCTCCTGAGCTTACCTAGATCAACCTTTCAGCAAGGATAACAACAGAAGGAAGCAAATTAAATAACAGAAGTAAATTGGAAATGTGTTTAGAATTGTATGCTCTGTCTAAATCATGAATGTCTAATCCTGACATTACGGTCCCTTTAATGTATTTTTTTGTCTCCTTGTATGAAAATTATGTTGTTTCCAAATGGCCAGAGAGGCCATTGATAAGTGTAGGAGCTCTATATATATATATATATATATATATATATATATATATATATATATTTATATATATATATATATATATATATATATATATATATATTCAATCTGAAAAAAAGCGCATAAAGATCCTCCTCATAGGGTAATACGTTTAATACAAATGACACAAAGGTATTCACAAACAGTTCCCCTGTGCGGGGGTACTCACTCTCCAGGCACCTCTCTAGCATCGCTGCATCATTGTGTCGGTGTCGCGTTTAGTCTCACAGTGACGAGCAAAGGACGGGGAGACTCACCAACATTGTTTTACGCTACAACGATTCTAGAAAGATGGACCAAGCACACAGGACTAGCCATTCTTTGCATCCGTTGGGTCCAGGACTGCAGCCTTGATTCACCTTTAACGCCTGGGGCACTGACTTGTTGAACGTTATACTTACTTCATACGATTGAGGTTTTGAGAGTGAGTAGCCCTGCACAGGGGATTAAGTCCAACCTCTATGTGGAGCAATTGCTTTGTCAATCACTGTTACTCATAATTTTGGAAAATTGGAAAAATATATTTGATTAAAATCACAGGTCACTACCAAACTGTTTTAATAATACTTAACATCTCTACAATATTCCTTAACCATTGTTCAAAGGGCTTGTGAGGTTTTCCCTACCTACTGTATGTGGCACAGTGATATACCAAAATTTACACTACATAAATGATGGTACAGTTTACTTACAATCTTGAATCATAACATATACCACTAACCGTAACCAAACTAGTTGTAAATCGTGTTGACAAAGTAAACGTTTTTTTTCCACTACAAATTGACAATTATGAATTTGTGAAACCAAAGCTTCGTCTCCTCTGAGAATAGAGAGGTTAAGTTTTAAAATCTTACACATCTCATCAAATTAAGTATACTGTATACTCCATATAAAAAAATATAGAATTTTTTGAAAAAGAACTACGCTTGTTTTGTTGCTGTTTCTTATGTCTGTTTGTTATTTCCATAGCCTGAGATTAAAATAATTCATTAGAGTTAGTGTTCCTTCTAATGCATAAATATTGGGTTGTCTAGCCCTATTCTTACTCAGTGTATCACTGTAATCCACAATCCATAATGTCTATCTCAACACTCTTTTGATATGGATTTAAATGAGGACCATGAAAGTCAATAGGATAAAAATCTGAGTTTCTTCTAGGTGGTTTCTTAAATCTCTATATTTTACAAAAGTCGTCATCGCCACCTAAACTGCGCAAAAGTCCCTAAAATCCAAGTTATCTTTACCAACAACAACATTGTTCTTACTCCATGTACTCTGTTGTATATCTACGCCTAATTCTTCATTTGTCAATGGATTAGTAGCAAAAAAACATTTAACAGTTAAATTCCTTATACATTTATCACATCCAACAATGTATTGAATACTGAAAAATGGGTGGTAGGAGCAAATCCCAGACCCTTCTGCAATACTCTAATTTGATCATCTGTAAGTTCATATGTTGACAAATTAATGATATGCTTTAGGGGCCTATTTATCAAGCTGTCAACCGCAAATACGCTGGAATTCCGCAGCATAATTGAGGAGAGCTTGATTCGCCTTAGTTATCAAAGCCTACAGACCGGCAAAAGTAGAATTTTGTGATGTAACATACGATCCCCCAGTCTCAGTCCGACACAGATCGATGCTTACGTCACTACAGATGTTCCGAATGCAGATTCGGCACTATCTGACTACTTTTAGCAGTTATCAAATAACTACCAGGTATGCTCGCAGCTATTACGGCCCAGCGTACCTGCTTTTCAATCCACCGCCCTGGAGGTGGCGGATGCCATAGGAATCAATGGGAGTCTGAAAGCAGTGAAAGCTTATGTTCGCTGCTGCCCGATATCCCATTGATTCCTATGGGAGAATAAAAGTAAAGTTTACACCTAACACCCTAACATGTACCCCGAGTCTAAACATCCCTAATCTGCCCCCCTCGACATCGCCGCCACCTAAATAAAAGTTATTAACCCCTATCCCACCACTCCCGGATCCCGCCGCAACTAAATAAACTTATTAACCCCTAAACTGCCGCTCCCGGAGCCCACCGCCACCTACATTATACTTATTAACCCCTAATCTGCCACCCCCTATACCGCCGCCACCTACATAAAGTTATTAACCCCTATCCTGCTGCTCCCGGAGCCCACCACAACTAAATAAATGTATTAACCCCTAAACCGCCAGCCCCCCACATCGCCATAAACTAAATTAAATTGGAGGATGGATTTCGGATCTTCAAAACTGTAAGTAAATCTTCTGGTGTTAGTGTTAGGATTTTTTAAGGGTTTATTGGGTGGGTTTTAGTTTTAGATTAGGACTTGGGCCTGCAAAAGAGCAAAATGCATTTTTAAGGGCAATGCCCATTCACACAAGTAGATTTTGTTACATCTTGTTCCTGTTCAACCTGTAACAACATAAAAGGAGAGGGGAAAGGGGAGAAAGAGAAATAACTCCTGACATCTGAGCTGAGAGATTCAGAATCAGATTATTTACTTTTGGTGGAAGAAAAAAAGACTTTCATGCCTTTATTTTTAAGGATAGATTTAGACTTTTGCGTCATATTAGAATTTCCTTCTTCTCCTCTTCTAAACTTTGTGATCTCCTTTTGGGTTTATTGTGGAATCTAGACCAATCATATACTTTTTTCTCATCACAGTCCCGCTTATCTCTGCTAAACTATTGCCCTTCCGTTGGGATAGATCTTGATCTATATTTTTCAGTCTCAGTTTTATATTTTTCTTAAAGTGACAGTCAAGTAAAAAAAAACTTTCATAATTTAAATAGGGAATGTAATTTTAAACAACTTTCCAATGTACTTTTATCACCAATTTTGCTTTGTTCTCTTGGGATTCTTAATTGAAAGCTAAACCTAGGAGGTTCATATGATAATTTCTTAGACCTTGAAGACTGCCTCTAATCTGAATGCATTTTGACCACTATAGGGCATTAGTTCATGTGTTTCATATAGATAACATTGAGCTCATGCGCATGAAATTACCCTGGAGTGAGCACTGATTGGCTAAAATGCAAGTCTGTCAAAAGAACTGAAATAAGGGGGCAGTTTGCAGAGGCTTACATACAAGATAATTACAGAGGCAAAAAGTGTATAAATATAACAGTGTTGGTTTTGCAAAACTGGGGAATGGGTAATAAAAGGATTATCTTTCTATTTAAACAACAAAAATTCTGGTGTTGACTGTCCCTTTAAGTGTAGGATAGTGTCCGTCGGATTTAGCACATTTTAATTTTATCTTCTGTGCTGTTATTTTATCCTTTAAAGACACCCCTTTTCTCCCCTAACTTTTCACAAGAATACCCATTAAAGTAGTTGAACATGTCATTAAAGCTGTATTCCATTCCTGTATAAAATCTTCATCAACTAAGTCATAAATTGGTTATTTATTAAGGCACAATGCCCTGGTATCCTCTCTGCATCAATACAATGTTGAAAATGTGTAATATCCCAAACAAAATGTAAGTCAGTACTAAGCAGATTTCCAAGCTGAAGAAACTGGCCCTTTAAATCTTTGGGCTTATCCTGATGCCTTCTATAACAGAGAAAATCTTGTCAAAGTATTGCTTTCTAGAACGCAAATCAAAGAGGGAAATATTTTGTATTAAACCCGCTTATTCCTATATATATTGTATGGCAAAAATGGCTAAGACTATATATAACAGTCCACAAATTCAATGATAGGTAAAAATGCTTCAATTCACAAAAAAAACTTCAATGGGGCATATTCATCAAACCCCTGTATCCGTGCGAGCCTTCAGGCTCACCGGTAACAGGAGTTATGAAGCAGCCGTCTAAAGACCGCTGCTCCATAACTTGTCCACCTGCTCTGAGGCCGCGGACAGAAATCAATCCGATCGAATACGATTGGGTTTAATTGACACCCCCTGCTAGTGGCCCATTGGCCGAGAATCTGCAGGGGGTGGTATTGCACAAGCAGTTCACAAGAACTGCTGGTGCAATGAGAAATGCCAACAGCATATGCTTTCGGCATTTAGCGATGTGTGGCGGACATGATACGCTACTTCGTATCATGTCCACTCGCACATTGATAAATATGTTCACAAAAGTGTATAAACATGTAAAAAATGGAAAACACCTGTGGCCAAGCTCACAGCAATGGGAAAAACAAACCGCAACATAAAATTCTGGGGCTGCAAGGCCAACAGTGAAATCAGTGTGTTAAGTGGAAATTAAACTGACAGACAGTGGCCGGGTGCTGGCAGAAGGTACATTTCCCCAACCGCTGAGAAACAAAGTATCGACAAAGTGCTACTGCACACAATTCGAGTAAAAGTCCTTTATTTTAACATCATTAAAAAAGCTTGTACACTAGGAGAGATGCAGATTTTGGTAAAATACACAAAGAGAAAATCTTTAAAACTGCAAGGTAAATAATATGCCAATTTAAATAACAGAAAAAGAGCAGATTAAATAGTATAACAAGAAAGCATGGAAAGTGACAGACATTAACAATACCCAACAAAAGAAATAATAATAATTTCACATACAGGAGAAACCTCAAATCAATCAATCAATCAAATCAAAGTAAGATATGGTATTGGTAACGTCGCTCTCCGTGCTTTCTTGTTATTTAAAAAGTGTATACTATTTACTATGCTCTTTTTGTGTTATTCAGTTGGGTATATTATTTACCTTGCTGTTTTGAAGATTCTCTTTTTTGTGTTTTTTACCCAAATCAAATTTCTTCCACACTTATATTTGTTTTATTTTTTTTAAGTTGTTTTTATATATATGTAATGATCTGTAATTGGTTAAAAGGGAGTTATAATAAGAAGAGTAACTTAATGATGTCATCTATAAGTAAGCGCCATACGAGAGCGCCAAAAGCGTAAGATGTGATGTGGATGATGTCTCATATTGTAGAAACTTTTTTAATGATGTTGAAATAAAGGACTTTCGCCTTAACTTGAATTGTGTGGTCAGTACTAATACTTTGTTGATATTTTATTCATATTGATATGGCAGATCTTCAAACCAGTTTTTATTTTATTTTGTTTGCTCTTAATATTTATGATGTTGAATAAATATACTATTGTGACAGAGGTAGTTGCAGCTATCTTACCTCTACTTAACTTCTTAGTCTCAAGCTGTGAACAGCTACCGACAGATCAGGCTTTAATTCAGGACTTCACTGTTGCTCAACATTTGAGGCTGAGGAATAATAATTTGATTTGAATTATGCAATATGCAAATTAAAAAATGTTTAATCAATATATATTTTTTTTTTTTAATTTAGTTTTTATTACGGACAAAAAAGGAGATTCACAAAGCATAGGAAGTACAAGTGTTACATCAAATATTCGCATTAACTTCATACTTGATAACCATAGGAAGGCTTGATTACATTTGTCCTCATTTCTTCTACAAGATACGACGAGTCCACAGATTCATCCTTACTTGTGGGATATTATCCTCCTGCTAACAGGAAGTGGCAAAGAGCACCACAGCAGAGCTGTCTATATAGCTCCTCTCTTGACTCCACCCCCGAGTCATTCTCTTTGCCTATGCTAGTAATAGGAAGGGTAAAGTGATAGTGGTGATAAAATGATAGTTTTAATTTCTTCAATCAAGAAGTTTTTTATTTTAAATGGTACCAGTGAGTACTATTTTTCTCAGGGAGGATATGGAAGAAGATTTCCCCCTGAAATTGATGATCTTAGCAGCAGTTACTAAGATCAATTATGGTTCCCACAGATCTGAAGGTAATATGAGAAAACTCTTCAGTGTGGAGGACGGTCTCATGCAGCAAGCAGCATTTGAGGTATGTTTCAGCCCTTCTCTTCTGAGGAAACTTAGTATCTCAGAATTGGCTGATTTGGTTCCTTATAGTGGGAACAGGGTAAGCAGTAGTCCTATATATATAAAAAGGGTGTTACTGTCCTACTGGGTGTTTTTACTGACATTATTGCAGCAATAAGATACACAGCATATAATATTGACACTGGGGTATTTTACAAAATTATGGCATAAAATAAGTTTATTGATAAAGAGGACTTTATGTTGTGCTTATATGTTTGGGGACCACATGGCTGTTTGTAACCGCTTCCCATGCGGTAGAATAATCAAATAGTGCGACGTCCATTATGGGCGGGGCCTATTTTCGCGCCTCAGACGCGCAGTTTACTCTGAAGGAGACAGCAGACATTAGCTCCGGTTGGGCCCTATCTGTGTGTTATACAATCCGGATTGGTGTCGAGTCATTTGGCAGTTATCTGGGGGCTGGTAGGTGCCACAGCAGAGCTGTGGCGAGGTGCAGGGGTAGTTATTTAGCAAATTGAGTTTTGTTTTGCTTTATGTTCCTGTAGAGGGTAAATTTCTGCTCTTGCATGTGGGATGCAATAATTTTTGGCATCTCTGTATAGCCATACCTAGTTTTTGAACGTTTAAAATAGACGTTATTAAGTGTGTTTGGAAAAATTGTGCACTTTTATCTTTAAAGGCACAGTACTCGTTTTTTTGCAAAATTGTTTTTTCAATAAATAAAGTGTTTACCAACTGTTGTGGTTATTACTACTTTGTTTAACATGTCTGACATTGAGAAAACTCATTGCTCTATTTGTTTAGAAGCCATTGTGGAACCCCCACTTACATTGTGTACCTCTTGTACTGATAGAGCCTTACACTGTAAAGAACATATTTTAGGAAATGAAAGTGTGTCTAAGGATGATTCTCAGTCTGAAGAGAATCAGGATATGCCATCCAATTCTCCCCAAGTGTCACAACCTTTAACACCCACACAAGCGACACCTAGTACCTCTAGTGCGTCTAATTCTTTTACTCTGCAAGATATGGCTGCAGTTATGTCAACTACCCTCACTGAGGTATTATCTAAACTGCCAGTTTTGCAAGGTAAGCGCAGTAGGCCAGGTATTAATGTAAATACTGAACCCTCTGATGCTTTATTAGTCATTTCCGATGTACCCTCACAGTGCTCTGAATTGGGGGTCAGGGAATTATTGTCTGAGGGAGACAGACAGATTTGGACTTAGCGTCCTTTAAATTTAAACTTGAACATCTTCGCCTGTTGCTCAGGGAGGTCCTAGCGACTCTGGATGATTGTGAACCTATTACAATTCCTCCAGAAAAAATGTGTAAGATGGATAAATATCTAGAAGTACCTACTTACACTGATGTTTTTCTGGTTCCCAAAAGAGTTTCGGAAATTGTTAAAAAGGAATGGGATAGACCAGGTATACCGTTCTCTCCCCCTCCTAATTTTAAGAAAATGTTTCCTATATCAGACACCATCAGGGACTCTTGGCAAACGGTCCCTAAGGTGGAGGGAGCAATATCTACTCTAGCTAAGCGTACAACTATACCTATTGAGGACAGTTGTGCTTTCAAAGACCCTATGGATATTTATTCACCAGGGTTTCTTGTTACAGCCTACTGCTTGCATTGTTCCAGTAAATACGGCGGTGGCTTTCTGGTTTGACGCCCTTGAGGATTCTCTGAAGGTAGAGACGCCCTTAGAGGACATTTTGGACAGAATTAGAGCTCTCAAGCTAGCTAATTTCTTTATCACAGATGCTGCTTTTCAGATTGCAAAATTAGCTGCGAAAAAGGCAGGCTTTGCCATTTTGGCGCGCAGATGTATCATCAAAATCTAAACTTTTAGCTATTCTGTTCAAGGGTAAGACCCTATTCGGCCCTGAATTGAAGGAAATCATTTCCGACATTACTGGAGGTAAAGGTCACGCCCTACCTCAAGACAAACCTCTTAAGATGAGGGGTAAACAAAATAATTTTCGTTCCTTTCAAAATTTCAAAGGAGTACCCTCTGCTTCCCCTTCCTCCACTAAACAGGAAGGGAATTTTGCTCAATCCAAGTCTGTCTGGAGACCTAACCAGGCCTGGAATAAGGGTAAACAAGCCAAGAAGCCCGCTGCTGCTACCAAGACAGCATGAAGGGGCAGCCCCCGATCCAGGACCAGATCTAGTAGGGGGCAGACTTTCTCTCTTTGCTCAGGCTTGGGCAAGGGATGTTCAGGATCCCTGGGCATTGGAAATTGTGACCCAGGGGTATCAGTTGGAATTCAAGGAATTTCTCCCAAGGGGGAGATTTCATCTTTCACATTTGTCTATAGACCAGACAAAAAGAGAGGCGTTCTTACACTGTGTAAAAGACCTCTATACCATGGGAGTAATTTGTCCAGTTCCAAAGCTGGAACAGGGACAGGGGTTTTACTCAAACATTTTTGTGGTTCCCAAAAAAGAGGGAACTTTCAGACCCGTTTTAGATCTAAAATGTCTAAATAAATTTCTCAGAGTCCCATCGTTCCAGATGGAGACTATACGAACAATCTTACCAATGATCCAGGAGGGTCAATACATGACCACCATGGACCTAAAGGATGCGTATCTTCACATTCCTATCCACAAGGATCATCATCAGTTTCTAAGGTTGATTAAGGCGTCAACTTATCATCTGACCAAATCTCACACAGACATTGTGTTGTCTTTCCTAAGAACTCACGGTTGGAATGTGAATGTAGAAAAGAGTTCACTTGTTCCACAAACAAGAGTTCCATTCTAGGGAACTCTGATAGACTTGGTAGACATGAAAATATTTCTGACGGAGGTTAGAAAATCAAAGATTCTAAATACTTGCCAAGCTCTTCAGTCCATTCCTTGACCATCAGTGGCTCACTGTATGGAGGTCATTGGATTAATGGTAGCAGCAATGGACATTGTCCCATTTGCTTGCTTTCATCTCAGGCCACTGCAGTTGTGCATGCTCAGGCAGTGGAATGGGGATTATGCAAATTTATCTCCCCAGATAAATCTGGATCAAGACACCAGAGACTCTCTTCTTTAGTGGTTTCACAGGATCATCTGTCCCAGGGAATGTGCTTCCGCAGGCCATCATGGGTTATAGTGACAACGGACACCAGCCTCTTGGGCTGGGGTGCAGTCTGGAATTCCCTGAAGGCTCAGGGTACTTGGACTCCGATGGAGTCTCAATTACTAATCAATATTCTGGAACTGAGAGCAATATTCAATGCGCTTCAGGCGTGGTCTCAGTTGGCTCTGGCCAAATTCATAAGATTCCAGTCGGACAATATCACGACTGTGGCATATATCAATGATCAGGGGGGAACAAGGAGTTCTCTAGCGATGATAGAGATATCAAGGATAATCCGATGGGCGGAGACTCACTCTTGCCATCTATCAGCAATCTATATCCCAGGAGTAGAGAACTGGGAAGCGGATTTTCTAAGTCATCAGACTTTTCATCCGGGGGAGTGGGAACTCCATCCGGAGGTGTTTGCATCATTGATTCAACAATGGGGCATACCGGAATTGGATCTAATGGCATCTCGGCAGAATGCCAAGCTTCCACGTTACGGGTCCAGGTCAAGGGATCCCCAGGCTGTACTGATAGATGCTCTAGCAGTACCTTGGTTGTTCAACCTTGCTTATGTGTTTCCACCATTTCCTCTCCTGCCTTGAGTGATTGCAAGAATGAAACAGGAGAGAGCTTCAGTAATACTAATAGCACCTGCGTGGCCACGCAGGACTTGGTATGCGGATCTAATGGACATGTCGTCTTTACCTCCGTGGAAACTGCCATTGAGGCAGGACCTTCTCATTCAAGGTCCGTTCCAACATCCAAATCTAAATTCTCTGCAGCTGACTGCCTGGAGATTGAACGCTTGATTTTATCTAGTCGGTCATTAATACTTTGATTCAGGCTTGCAAGCCTGTCACGAGAAAAATTTACCATAAGATATGGCGTAAATATCTCATGGTGTAGGGTTAGGATTCCTCCAAGAAGGATTGGAGAAGGGATTATCAGCTAGTTCCTTAAAGGGACAAATTTCTGATTTGTCAATTTTACTACATAAGCATCTGGCGGATGTCCCAGACGTTTAGTCTTTTTGTCAGGCTTTAATCAGAATCAAGCCTGTGTTTAAACATACTGCTCCGCCATGGAGTTTGAATTTAGTTCTTAATGTTTTTCAAGGGGTCCCGTTTGAACCCATGCATTCCATAGATATTAAGCTGTTATCTTGCAAAGTTTTGTTTTTAGTTGCTATCTCTTTTGCTCGAAGAGTTTCTGAGCTTTCTGCATTACAATGTGATTCACCTTATCTTATATTCCATTCTGATAAGGTGTTTTTTGCGTACTAAACCTGGATTCCTTCCTAAGGTTTTTTCAAATAAGAATATTAATCAGGAAATTGTTGTTCCTTCCTTGTGTCCTAATCCTTCTTCTAAGAAGGAACTTCTGTTACATAACTTGGACGTGGTTCGTGCCTTGAAGTTTTACTTACAAGCGACCAAGGATTTCCGTCAAACATCTTCTTTATTCATTGTTTATTCTGGAAAACGTAGGGGTTAAAAGGCTACGATTACCTCTCTCTCTTTTTGGCTGAAAAGCATCATCCGCCTGTCATACGAGACTGCTGGACAGCAGCCTCCTGAAAAAATTACGGCTCATTCCACTAGAGCTGTGGCTTCCACATGGGCTTTTAAAAATTATGCTTCTGTTGAACAGATTTGTAAGGCTGCGACTTGGTCCTCCCTTTTTACAAATTTGATACTTTTTGCTTCTTCTGAGGCTATTTTTGGGAGAAAGGTTCTTCAAGCAGTGGTGCCTTCCATTTAGGTATCTGTTTTGTCCCTCCCGTTCATCTGTGTCCTGTTGCTTTGGTATTGTATCCCACAAGTAAGGATGAATCCGTGGACTCGTATTTTGTAGATGAAAAGGAAATGTATGCTTACCTGATAAATTGATTTCTTCTATGATACGACAAGTCCACGGCCCGCCCTGTTATTTTAAGACAGAATTTTTTTTTTTTTTTTTTTTTTAAACTTCAGTCACCTCTGTATCTTTTAGCTTTTCCTTTCTCTTCCTATATCTTCGGTCGAATGACTGGGGGGTGGAGTCAAGGGAGGAGCTATATAGACATAGACAGCTCTGCTGTGGTGCTCTTTGCCACTTCCTGTTAGCAGGAGGATAATATCCCACAAGTAAGGATGAATCCGTGGACTCGTCGTATCATAGAAGAAATCAATTTATCAGGTAAGCATAAATTTCCTTTTTTACCCTCACGCTAAGTTTCAGTTCAGGCCACACTTGGACTTGCACTGCAGTAATAACAGGGTTGTTTTAGGTAAGAGGGAAATGAAAGATAATTAAACATAAGTAAAACAAAACAAAAAAAGGAAAACTTGCACCCTGTTTGCTTATTAAACTTAGCTAGTGTGTAAAAATAATTATTGTACTCTCTCTTCTCTTTGAGAAAGCAGATGCAGAAGCCAGAATCAAACGCACAGCCATCTTACTAAAATAACTCTATCCCAACATACTAATATTTCTAAATAAACTGCTATAAACTTATATATAGTGACAGCCAATCTTACAGATTACACTATTTTATTTATACAATAATATGTGGAGCTCTGACGCTCAACTAACCACAAATCAAGACATACTAGAAATATATCCCTAGGTTATAATGAGGTGTTATAGGTGTTTGGATATAAGAGTTCACTATCCATGCAAAATTATTAAGGGTTCAGACAGCTTTTTATGCCCTTAGGGGTGTGTTGGTGCGTTATAGTCATGGTGTTGTGGTCTATCCTCTATGCGGCTTCGGCCGCCAGCCACAGGAAAGGGAGCAAGGTTTATATTTAACATCTCATTTATGTAAAGAGACTTTAGCTGTCAAAGCCGTATATGTGAGCCTGGAATATTGGTAGTTGCTATTATAATATATTTTTCTATACTAGGGATTTATTAACCATTAAACTTTTTTCACACAGATTACATGGTATATAACATCACAATGAGTCCATTAATATGCTTTGAACTAAGGTTTGAGGTTTATGGTTCAATACAAGCACGTCTTACATCCACTCTGTTTACTTGAGATTAGAACCAAATCCCAGTGTCTGCAAAAAGAGAAGATCTCCCTTCTGGGTCTGATTAAATATTAAGAGTCCTTATCCTTGGAGTGGGGTCTAATTTGCTTTCCGGATCAATGCTGTTTATTAGGAGGCATGGTGTGTCCAAGTCCGCAAGCCTCCGGGAGTCCCCCCTGAGATCCCAAAGTGGCCGCGCTGACTCAGAGTCTTGCTCTGTCAGTTGCCAGCATGTCAGTCCATCAGGCTCTGAGGTCAATGCTGTGAAAGAAGATGTGCCTCTCATGCTGTTAGGGATAGATGCTAAGGTATCATGCGAGGTACTATTCAAGAGGTTGTGTGACACTTTTATCAGCTCTCTCAGTACTGCACAGTATCAGATAGGGAGTTCTCTGTATTCTGTGATGCCACATCTGGTTTTCCCCCCTTCCAATTTTGCATGAGCGGTTCAGTAAATCTTGCAGAAGTGAGTTTGTTAGTCAGGATTTGTATGTCTTTGTATGCAGTTTATCTATCAGTGCTTGAAACATGGGAGATTGTCAATCCATATGGCTGTAGGCAGGTTCTGTGTCGCCACTTTTGTTTGTCGTGCTGATCGGCAGTTTATGACTGTATTTGTAGGTAGTATAAGCTTGAGAGGGTCTATTATGCTATCTTAATTACTGGATGTGTTCTGTTCTGGCTAGATTCCCTGGTGGCCCTGGGGGGCGCTACCTGTGTAGATGCCACTGCTACAGGCCTTAGTTGTCCAACTCCATCTCCTGGATCATAAATACAGCAGTTTAGGCTGATAGAAGTATCTATGTACAGTGACAATTAAGATGTCAGTCGTAAATTTGATAGATGCTGTAGAGTTACAATTATAATTGACGTATTAACAATTTTTCTCCTGGAGCTCTAGAGAGTTGCAAAGGGTAAGAGTCGTTGCCTGGACACACCCCCTGAATCAATATATTTTTAATAGTATTTCCAACGCTCTCTTTAAATGTAATATTTAAATTATGCAATATTCGAATTAGAAACAATCAAATGTATATATTCATATCTATTATGTATAAATTTACTAAATTCCCTACCACATGAACTATTGAACTTTTGAAAAGTATTTGTTAAATTAAATGTCACATTTGAAATGTTGAATGTGGATATTCGATCTAATTATGAGCATTCGAAAACAAAAGTAAAATTTGAAATCCGGAATTAACATTCGATTACCGAATTTTAATGGATTTTCATTCTTATCAACATTTGATTGTCTAAAACGAATGTTCACAGGGTTATTTATTCTACCAAACAAATTACACGTTTAGCACATTCTCCCATCCCTACAGATGACACAGCTGTGATATAACATTCTAAATCAAAAGAATCAATTATAAGTCTGTAGAGTTTTAATTCATCTTAAATACTAGAAAAATAGGTCCCATGTTGAGAAAAATCAAGTTTACCTATGCAATATCATTGACAGCTCTCCTGTTTCACAAATGAGGAAATTACTTTCTGGTTCAAATGATGAATGTATATATTATGAAGCCTGCTAGCTGACCCCCTTCTTTGGATTTGGAGAATAACAAACTGCTTCCTATGTCTCACAATTGAGATAATCTATCCTTGGAAATAGGGAGCTGCTTACTCCGATGCTAACTGTATACAATAATTTAAACAGTTTGCATTTTTGGATCAATACTTACATAGAATAAATTGAGTTTGAGATAACATTCACCAATTAGTTTACTTACTATTGTATTTGTCTCTAATAACTCATCTTAATACTTGAATTTTGTTTCATAATGAGTATTGTCTTTTATTATTGACATTATATTTTTGATCTTTAAAGATACACAATAACCAAGTTAGATTGCCACTATAGTTAGTTCCTTTATACATCATTATTGTTAGTATTTTTTTATTTGCTCAGGCTTTTCACAGGTACTACCCTATTTCAATTAAGAGTGAATCTGTTTCTGCCACCGTAAATCTCAGTTATATACTTTTATGGAAGCTTCCCTATATAGATATGTGCCTGAAAAACAGTTTGGTTTAAGTTAACACCCTCCACTCCGAAAGCTTATTTGCCTATTGAATTCTGGTGACATTATATTATGAGTGTTATTTGTACAATCTCTTTGATCCTCAAGGTTGCACAATGGTTAAGTTGGAGTCAACCTCTTTACCTTACACAATTCTCCCTAGCTAGAAAAAAAATAGACATTTGTTTTAATTTCTGTATGTTCTCATAGTATCCAACTAATCTCCAAATTTTATTTTGAGGCATATAGTATAATTCATGGCTTTATTACATTACCTTAATTTTATCTTCCTTGTGCTTGATAGGAGATTTGCAAGAGATGTTGCAACCTTAAAGGGATACTAAACCCAATTTTTTCCTTCATGATTCAGATAGAGCATGCAATTTAAAGCAACTTTCTAATTTACTCCTATTATCAATTTTTCTTCGTTCTCTTGTATCTTTATTTTAAAAGGCAGGAATGTAAGCTTACAAGCCAGCCCATCTTTGGTTTAGCACCTGGGTAGCACTTGCTAATTGGTGGCTAAATGTAGCTACCAATCAGCAAGCGGTATCCATGGTTCTGGACCAAAAATTGGCCGTCTCTTAAGTTTTTACATTCCTGCTTTTTTAAAATTAAGATACCAAGAGAACGAATAAAAATTGATAATAGGAGTCAATTAATAAATTGCTTAAACTTGCACGATCTAGCTGAATTGTGAAAGAATTAATTTGGGTTCAGTATCCCTTTAAGGTTGGTTAGTAGTAGCAGTTAGCTATAATTCTGCCTAGAATAACAAATAATACACCAACAATACAACAGAGGTGTATACATTTATTGTATTTAAACTGCATTAGAAGTGTGTATTTCATTGTTTATTTTATTTGTTTCCTTGTTTGTTTTGTAAGAATATCAGTTTTTTTTTTTATTATCTTTTTAGTTGTACAACAATAACTCTATTTCAGCATAACATCCGACATGTATCTCAGCCTATTATAATATACAAGCCCATTTATAGCCATAAACAATCTTGTTTGAAAAGCTCTAGCATGCAGTAACTGGAAAACAAGGGCATGTTGTAGTTATACTACAATGTAAGACTTAACACTTTAGCCAAATATAAAATACTGTATTTAATAAATCTGCTTCACACTGAATATACTACCATGTTCAGCTTGTTGTAGGTAGTTTTTAGTGTTAAATATTTATCTGTGTGTCTGTCTATGTTTGTATCTCTGTATATTATTATTTTTGAGTACCTTGACTAAGCTTTTTTGTAGCATTAATGATTTTGGAACTTACATCTTTATTATTTTCTAATTAGCAATATATACAGTATATACTTCTGCTTCAAAATCACAACACAGAGTTGGAGATATATTATTTATATTTAAAGGAATTATATTGGTATATATATATTAATACTTTTGCATTATACGTCATTGTTTTTCTCTTTGCACATCTGTGTTTCCTTAATAAATATAAATTTAAAAAAATGTTTTGTATGCTGATGTTTTGCAGTGTAGTTCTTAAAGAGACAGTAAAGACTTGAGAGTTTAACATCAAATGCTTAAACTTTTGAAATAAAATGTTATTATTTTATTTTGACTTCTTTTCTTGTAATTAAAGTCTAAAAATTGTAGATTTTCTAGTCTTGAATGCAAAAGGAGCACACAACAGGCCTCAAAAGCCTATGCTTACCACATAGCTGTCCCTAATTTTTTATGTTATATTTTCTGCTGAAGCCAAACAATATAGAGATTTTGTAAACACAATAAGCCCCATGTACTAAGCCATCAACTGTAGGTTCACAGCTAATCTTGTGTCAAAATCTGTGCTGTAATCACAAGTGACAAGTGACAAACTTTGTCATCTCAGGA
Organism: Bombina bombina; assembly: GCF_027579735.1. Classification (NCBI taxonomy): domain Eukaryota; kingdom Metazoa; phylum Chordata; class Amphibia; order Anura; family Bombinatoridae; genus Bombina; species Bombina bombina. Next base: position 455,653,983 of record NC_069501.1, on the reverse strand, counting down.
CTCTAATCCAGAATTGTTCCTGCACTATCCATAATCTAACGGGATGGCTGGAAACCACTAAAATATACAGGTATTAATAAACAATATGACATGCAAATATGGATCTGAACAACAAGCCAGAGAGGTAAACCATGCAAACAAGGGAAAAGGGAGGTAAAGAAAACAGGGGGCAATTATGCCATGAAATTTTCAACTGAGAACTGTGGTAACATTTCAATCTCCGATAATCAAGCTTTTTGATGCTATCTGCTATCCACCCTACAACTAGGGTTGCCACCTCAGCCATGTTTTCCTGGACACTTATGAGTTACACATGCTGCAGGGTGTGCAGGAAGGAACATGTATTGTGCTTCTGGAAAGCACTATTCATATAACTCCCTGCACACCCTGCAGCATGTGTTCTGTATTTTAAGGGACGATTGGCAACCCTACCTATAAATAGGTGACTAGAGTGTGCAGCCAATGGCTTTGTGGAATATAACATATATGTTCTGCACTTCAATTTCTAACAGAAACTGAAAAGCTCACAATTTCAGATTTAGAGTTCTGCGGCCAAAGGGGTGAGTTAGCTACGCATGCTTTTTTTTTATCCCGCACCTTTTAAATACCGCTGGTATTTAGAGTTCACAGAATGGCTGGGTTTTCAGTGCGTTAGGCTCCAAAAAGGGAGCGTAGAGCATAATTTAACGCCACTGCAACTCTAGATACCAGCGGTGCTTACGGACGCGGCCAGCTTCAAAAACGTGCTTGTGCACGATTCCCCCATAGAAAACAATGGGGCAGTTTCAGCTGAAAAAAAACCTAACACCTGCAAAAAAGCCGCGTTCAGCTCCTAACGCAGCCCCATTGTTTTCTATGGGGAAACACTTCCTACGTCTGCACCTAACACCCTAACATGTACCCCGAGTCTACACACCCCTAACCTTACACTTATTAACCTCTAATCTGCCGCCCCCGCTATTGCTGACACCTGCATATTTTTTTAACCCCTAATCTGCCGCTCCGTAAACCGCCGCTACTTACATTATCCCTATGTACCCCTAATCTGCTGCCCCAAACACCGCCGACCCCTATATTATATTAATTAACCCCTAATCTGCCCCCCACAACGTCGCCTCCACCTGCCTACACTTATTAACCCCTAATCTGCCGAGCGGACCGCACCGCTACTATAATAAAGTTACTAACCCTTAATCCGCCTCACTCCCGCCTCAAAAACCCTATAATAAATAGTATTAACCCCTAATCTGCCCTCCCTAACATCGCCGACACCTAACTTCAATTATTAACCCCTAATCTGCCGACCGATTCTCGCTGCTACTGTAATAAATGGATTAACCCCTAAAGCTAAGTCTAACCCTAACACTAACACCCCCCTAAATTAAATATAATTTAAATCTAACAAAATAAATTAACTCTTATTAAATAAATTATTCCTATTTAAAGCTAAATACTTACCTGTAAAATAAACCCTAATATAGCTACAATATAAATTATAATTATATTATAGCTATTTTAGGATTTATATTTATTTTACAGGTAACTTTGTATTTATTTTAACCAGGTACAATAGCTATTAAATAGTTAAGAACTATTTAATAGCTAAAATAGTTAAAATAATTACAAAATTACCTGTAAAATAAATCCTAACCTAAGTTACAATTAAACCTAACACTACACGATCAATAAATTAATTAAATAAAATACCTACAATTATCTACAATTAAACCTAACACTACACTATCAATAAATTAATTAAATACAATATCTACAAATAAAAACAATGAAATAAACTAACTAAAGTACAAAAAATAAAAAAGAACTAAGTTACAAAAAATTAAAAAATATTTACAAACATTAGAAAAATATTACAACAATTTTAAACTAATTACAGCTACTCTAAGCCCCCTAATAAAATAACAAAGACCCCCAAAATAAAAAAATGCCCTACCCTATTCTAAATTAAAAAAGTTCAAAACTCTTTTACCTTACCAGCCCTGAACAGGGCCCTTTTGCGGGGCATGCCCCAAAGAATTCAGCTCCTTTGCCTGTAAAAAAAAACACATACAATACCCCCCCCAACATTACAACCCACCACCCACATACCCCTAATCTAACCCAACCCCCCCTTAAATAAACCTAACACTAAGCCCCTGAAGATCTTCCTACCTTATCTTCACCTCGCCGGGTATCACACTGATCCGTCCTGCCTCCGGAATCTTCATCCAAGCCCAAGCGGGGGCTGGCAATCCATAATCCAGCGGCTGAAGAGGTCCAGAAGAGGCTCCAAAGTCTTCATCCTATCAGGGAAGAAGAGGCGATCCGGACCGGCAACCATCTTGATCCAAGCGGCATCTTCTATCTTCATCCGATGAGGAACGGCTCCATCTTGCAGACCTCCGACGCGGGACATCCTGCTGGCCCGACGGACTACCGACGAATGAAGGCTCCTTTAAGGGACGTCATCCAAGATGGAGTCCCTCGAATTCCGATTGGCTGATAGGATTCTATCAGCCAATCGGAATTAAGGTAGGAATATTCTGATTGGCTGATGGAATCAGCCAATCAGAATCAAGTTCAATCCGATTGGCTGATCCAATCAGCCAATCAGATTGAGCTCGCATTCTATTGGCTGATCGGAACAGCCAATAGAATGCGCCACTGCCGCCACTATAATAAAACCTACTAACCCCTAAACCGCAAGCCCCCCACAACTTAATATACTAAATTAAACTATTAACCCCTAAACCGAAATCCCCCCACATCGCAATAAAATAATTTAAACTAGTAACCCCTAAACCTAACGCCCCCTAACTTTATATTAAAATTTCAATCTCCCTATCTTCAATTAAATTAAAACATACCTGTCAAATTAAACTAACAATTAAACTAACATAACTATTAAAATAAAATTAAACTAACTACCAATTGAATAAAACTAAAATACACGTTAAAAAATCCTAACACTACTATAAAAATTGCAAAGTATCTAATTACAAAAAATAAAAAAATATTAAATTACAAAAAAACAAACACTAAATTACAAAAAATAGCAAATGAAATTATCAAAAATAAAAAGAATTACACCTAATCTAATAGCCCAAGAAAAATAAAAGTCCACCCAAAGTAAAAAAAAACCTAGTCTACAATAATAGCCCTTAAAATAGCATTTTGTAGGGCATTGCCCTATGTTAAACAGCTCTTTTACCTGTAAAAAAACACAAAGACCCCCCAACAGTAAAACCCACCACCCAACCAACCCTCCAAAATAATAAACCTATTTCTAATAAAAACCTAAGCTACTCATTGCCCTCAAAGGGCATTTGTATGGGCATTGCCCTTAAAAGGGCATTCAACTCTTTTTCATTGCCCTTAAAAGGGCATTTAGCTCTTTTAAGAATGCTCAAACCCTAATCTAAAAAATAAACCGACCCAAAAAAGTTTAAAAATCCTAACACTAATCCCCGACGATCCACTTACTGTTTCTTAAGTCCGGACATCCAGGTGGCGAGAGGTCTTCATCCAGGCAGCGAGGTCTTCATCCATCCAGGCGGCGTCTTCTATCTTCCTCCAGGCGGCATCTTCTATCTTCGTTCCGGTGGCGTCTTCTATCTTCATCCCGGCGTGGAGTCCATCCTGAAGACTTCCGGCGCGGAGCATCTTCTTCATACGGTTGCCGCCGTATACTGAATCTTCAATGCAAGGGAGCCTTTTCAAAATTGCATCCCTTGCATTCCTATTGGCTGATTTGATTTTTGAAATTCAAATCAGCCAATAGGATGAGAGCTACTGAAATCCTATTGGCTGTTAAAATCAGCCAATAAAATGATAGCTACTGAAATTTTATTGGCTATTCAAATCAGCCAATATAATTTCAGTAGCTCTCATCCTATTGGCTGATTGCAGTTGGTGTCACAAGTCATCCTTTAAGCCTTTAAGTGCAAAACATAAACAATGCTCTTTCGTATTCATGACTGAATTGTTAAAACTAATGCCCATTTAAGAAGCTCATTATATGTAAATTATTAAAAAAAGGGACATTAAACTCAAACTGAATTTATTATAGAAAGTTAAAAAAACAAAAATCCTTTGTAATGTGCAATTCTTTGTAATGTGCAATCCTTTGTAATGTGCAATCCTTTGTAATGTGCAATGGAACAGCCAATAGAATGCAAGCTCAATCTGATTGGCTGATTGGATCAGCCAATCGGATTGAACTTGATTCTGATTGGCTGATTCCATCAGCCAATCAGAATATTCCTACCTTAATTCCGATTGGCTGATAGAATCCTTTTTTGAATATAATATTTATTTGGAACTCACAAACATAATTACAGTACATAGTCACTATCCAACAGAAATTCAGCGGATAAACAATAACATAAAAAAAACAAGAAATCTCTTGTACAAAAGTTGGAATAGGACTAGATATAACATAACATCATCTTAGCTGTGATTTCCAGAGGTTTTTCTTTTTTAACCCCCCCCCTTTTTTCAATTCACACTGAACAGTGTGATACAGCTGATAAAAAAAAAAAGAGAAAAGAGAAAAAGCCCTTGAGTTGAACTAAATTACTTCCCCATCATTAACAATCCAGGTAGAAGGGAACAAACCTACTAACACTAGTTCTGCAAAGCTAATAGATGATAAAAACGGGAAAAGGATCTGTTTTTGTATAGGGAGGGAGAATGACTTAATAACTGGAAACCATCCTGATAGAAAGTTCTTGATTCTCTTATCTGATGCATCCTGCAAGTGATAAGATTCAAACACTATTTGCTCCTGTATTGATTTAATAATCTCCACAAACCCTGGAACTCTCTTAGCTATCCAATGTTTTAATATCAGATGTCTAACTGTTAATATAATAGTATTAACAACCCCTATCCAGTGACTATCTCTGGTATTTAATGGAGATATCAGAAGGATAATATCTTGTAACTTCAAAGATAAAGATATTTTAAAATGTAGGTTAATCCAATAGGTGATTTTCGACCAAAGTTGATTAATTTTAGGGCAAAACCAAAACATGTGTAGCAGGTCGGCTCTAGCATACGAACATCTAGGGCAGCTACTTGAGCTATTTGGATAAAATTTAGCAATTTTCAGTGGATATAGATAAAAATTATTGATAAGCTTCATGTGGGATTCTTTCCAGCCCATAGAGACCTTACATTTCTTTGAAATAGAAAAACTCTGTTTAATACTCTCATGATCAATATCTGGGATATGAGGAGACCAGAAATTACAGATCTTATCCAGATATACTTGACTCTGTTTTGACAACATAATGTCATACATTAATGAAATCGATGTGTCCCCTACAGATAATTTCTGTAAGAGTACTCTAACCTCAGACCAGGCAACTGATAAAGGGAAAAGCCAATTTTGAGCAGAAATATAGTGTCTGACCTGGAAGTATGCGAACAAATTAGATCTAGGAAGATCATATAGCTGAAAAAGAGATTCCACTGTAGACATCTGGTGATTTCCATCTAGTAGCTGTTTTATTAGGTTTAACCCTCTTTCAGCCCATACTTTAAAGACTTTTTGATAGATACCTGGGATAAATTGAGGGTTACCTCTAATAGGGAGAAAGTCTGAATATGTTGGATCAATGCTTAACATACTACAGAACTTATGCCAGGCTATTACTATATTCTTAAATGATATGAGAAAAGCAACGTTAGACGGTAACTGTTGCGGTTTACAATGGAGTATAGCCTTTAAGGCAAAAGGGTATATTAACAAAGTCTCTTCCTCAATAGAAGAGACTATATTAGCATCTGTGATCCAATCACAAGCAAATTTGATTAACGTGGCTATATTGTATAACTTGACATCAGGGAGTGATAAGCCCCCTGTGGATGACTTCTGCATAAATCTAGCCAAAGCGATACGGGGTTTTTTGTCCTTCCATAAGAATTTTGAAATATATCCATACAATTTCCTAATATCCTTATTCATAATGAATATAGGAAGATTTTGGAGTGGATAGAGAAGACGAGGAAAGATAATTGTTTTGATCAGATTCACCCTGACCGTTAAAGCCAATGGGAATGCAGCCCATAAATGAAGATCTAATTTGATTTTTTGAAACAGTGGCAAATAATTTGCTGAGTACCAAAATTTAGGATTCTTGTGCAGAACCAGGCCAAGATATTTAATGGCATTAACCATTTTGAATGGGGTTTTGACAATGGGACAGGTCGATTTACCTAGGCACATCAATTCACTTTTTTCCAAATTGACCTTGTATCCTGAAAATGAACTAAATTCTTTAAGGAGTTGCAGTAATGTTGGGATAGATTGGTGAATATCCTCCAAAAAAACCAGTATATCATCAGCATATAACAACACTTTTAACCGTTGAGAGACAAGGGGGATCCCCTGTAAGCTATCCCTTAATCTGATTGCGAATGGTTCCAACGCCAGATTAAACAATAATGGGGATAACGGACAACCTTGTCTGGTGCCCCATTGCAACATTATCTGAGAAGAACGCTCCCCATTTATCAATAGATAGGAAATAGGTTTAGCATAAATTCTGTTGACAAACTGCACAAAGTTTCCTTTAAACCCAAACCTTTCAAATGACCGAAATAGGTGTTCCCAGATAATAGAGTCGAATGCTTTAGTAGCATCTAACGTAAGTACCGCACTATGTTGTAGTGACAAGTTTTTATGACCTTGGTCAATATTCCAAGCATAATCCAAAAAGGTAGTAACTTTACGGAAGTTCTTAATTGGGTTCCTAGCAGTCATAAACCCCAACTGGTCAGGATGTATAAGATTCTGTAGACAACGAGACAATCTTGCCGCTATAATAGCGGCAAAAATCTTATAGTCGTGTTTAACACCGAAATTGGTCTGTATGAGGCTAAATCTTCCGAATCTTTGCCTTTTTTCAGAATCAAAGAGATGTTTGCAGCAGAAAAATATGAAGAGATTGGATTGTCTGAAACATAATAGATATTAAATAGATTTTCCAGTATCAAAAGCAACTCTTCCTTTAGACACTTATAGAATTCTGCAGGAAACCCATCTGGGCCTGCAGCCTTATTCAATTTCAAATGGTCAATTGCATTACCAATCTCTGTACGAGAAATGGGGTCATTCAATGCAGCCAATTCTTCAGATTGAATTATTGGTAATTGAATCTTGGACCAGAAAACCTCTTGCTCAGCATGGTTTATATTGACTGATGCATATAACTGTTGATAATAATTAAAGAATACTTCCCCAATTTCTTTGGAATTAGTACATCTAGAGTCCCGATATTTAATAGCTGGAATAAGATTTTTTTTTTTCCTACTTTTGGTGAGCTTTTGGTGAGCCTCGCAAGGTGTTTTGCAGAAGTCCCATGAAACCCTCTGTAATGTCGATTTATTTTTATTTCCTCTATCTGAGATTTTTGCTTTAAAAAAAGGTCTCTCTCTTTTCTGAATCCCAAATATACTTCCCAATTGGTCGAGGAAGGATCAATCTGAACTCTCCTGAATGCATTCTTTACCTTATTGGAGATTTGGAATTCTCTATCCTTAATCTTCTTGTCTCGTCGTTTTGTGTATGCCGTGATCTCCCCCCGCAAGACCGCTTTTGACGCCTCCCAAAATATTTCTACTTTATTCCTATAATTAGCATTAAACCTACCATATTCCAGCCATTTCTGTTTCATCCAAGAACAAAATCTAGGATCAGAATATAGGAACCTAGGGAAGCAAAATACAGCCTTGCTGGATTTACTCCTACCGTTCGGGGGAAAATACAATGAAATAATTGCGTGGTCCGAGACTAGAATCTCTGCAATTTCTGTCTCCAGTTTCCAAACAGATAAAGATTCCGAGACTAAGAACAGATCTATCCTAGAAAAGGTCCTATGGGCTTTAGACTCGCACGTGAAAGCCTGAAGATCCGGGTTTTGGATGCGCCAAATATCAACCAGATTTAATTTGTAGCAGAAGTTTTTAAAAAATGTAGCATTTTTTTTATATAGAGACATGTTTTTATTGGAGAATCGGTCTAGTTCTGGGTATAAGGTCATATTGAAATCTCCACACAACACTAGATTTTCCCCTTTAAACGGGTATAACTTGCTTTGGATTTTTCTCCAAAATTCTGCCGAGAATTGGTTAGGGGCATAGATATTACAAATTACTAATTTGGAGTATAATAAATCTAGCAGAGGGATCGATTTCAGTTTTAATAATCTTATATTCAAGCTCTTTATGAATTAATACCACCACTCCCGCTTTTTTACTGGTACCTGAAGAGCTGATAACCTCTCCTACCCATTTAATCTTAAGCTTAGCAGCCTCTTGCTCGTTAAGGTGCGTTTCCTGTAAAAACACTAAGTCCGGTTTATGTTTGGCCAAAATTTTAATAATTAATTTGCGTTTAACCGGGGAAGAGAACCCCCCCACATTCCAGGATAGTGTCTTAACTCCTTCTACCATCATCCTTTCCTATGTACACCATCATTAAACAGGGGAAAGAGAGAAAAAGAGAAAAAAAAAAAAAAAAAGTAAGTCCAGACTTAACATTGATCATAGTTAACAAAATAAACTCTTTTTTTTTTTTTTTGCCATTTTCCCTCATGCATACTCTAACAAAGCTGGATACCTAAACTGTGATATAAAACCAACTAATCCGCCAGAGCTCTGCTGGTCGGATTATAAGTTTGATCTGGTATGCCATCATACGCCTTAATAAAATCTTTAACCTCGTTAATTCCACTGAACGAGTGTCTTGTTCCCTTATCCTCCACTACAATTCTAGCTGGATAAAGTAGTCTCGCTTTTAAACCTTTATTTATGAGCTGGGTGCAATCCTCCTGGAAGAAGTCTCAGAAGAGAAATCCTGAAACAAAAGAATCTTGCTGTTACCAAATGTTGGAGGGTCAGTTTTATTGAACCATTTTAATATATCCACTTTATCCTGAAATTTTAAAAACTTGCATATAGCCATTCTTGGTCTTACAAACCCATTCTCTGCCACTCTCTTCGGGCCCACCCTGTGCGCCCTTTCAATTATTAGAGGTAGGGATTGAGCTGGCATACCCAAGGCCTGTGGTAATGTAACAGACATAAATTTACTTATGTCATCAAATTCAGGTAATTCGGGCAGGCCTATAATCCTGATGTTATTGCGTCTGGAGCGATCTTCAAGATCCTCCAGGCGCAATTGCATACTATCTATTTTGGCCTGTTGTTTTTGAGAAGCTGCCTCATAGCTATTTGCCTGATCTTCCAATAAAGAGATTCTATTCTCGGCTTCGACCATTCTGGCTGAGAATTGTTTAACCTCTGAAGAGAGTACCCCTATTTCTGTAACTATAGTGCCTAGTTCCTTTTTGATTACCTCGAATTGGGGGGAGAATATAGCTGAAAGCTGTCCAATCAATACCTGTGTATCGATGACTGATGGCGCAATGTCCGTCACCACATCGATACTGGTATCTGCCGTTTTGACTTTTTTTTCCTTGGGCTTCACAGGCATCTTAGGTGAATTAGCTCTCACCTGTGACACAAACTTATCCATTAAGTGCAATACACAAGAAGAAAATAAATCTGGCCAGTACCCCACACTGACAAACTAGGGTCTGGCTCTTAATGTGAGTTTGGTTGTGATTAATCAAAACACTGGGGTAGTGGACCCCAAGATCCACAGAAGAAAAACCCTTCTCCTATGTGTGTTAGAAAAAAAAAAAAAAAAAAAAAACAGAAAAAGAAAGTGTAATTATATAAGTGAAAAATTCCCCTGTGAATTCGGTGGCAGTTGGCTGCCTCTATATAAAAAGGAGAGAAAAAATAAATAAATAAAATAATAATCAGAGGGTCAAGGACCCACTAGTGAAAAGTGCTGAAGGCCTGTGCCCTGTTTAACGTTCACTGAATCTCAAAAAGAAATAAACGATCAGAATACCAGCTCAACTCCACCAATTCTATTATCAATAGTCTGGTACTTTTGTTCACTCGCAAATAGATTCTCTAATCTTACAGTTAAACAATTATTTCTGCACATACTATCTTCACAAACCTACAGGTGTTTTTTTTTTTTTTTTTTTTTTTAAGATCTGACCATGATCTAGCCATGTACTGGTTTGAATTGAATTTAAGAGCGAGAAACACATTTAACGGAGTATTAGGATAGAAAACAATATTTAGCCTTTAAACACAGTAATGTCCCACTTTACATTAGACTTTTTAAAGCATATAAGAGCTTATTAGAAACATTAATGCTTTAGTATCAAGAATCCCCTCATACAGCAGAAAGAGAAAAAAAAAAAAAAATCCTCAAATAACTTTTCTTATAATGTTGCTGCGTGAGGATACTTAGCAGAATAACAAACTCGTGCAGCTACCACAATTCTTTTGGGCTCTATACCTCTCGCTATCAAGCCCTGGGGAATACAATGTTAGTCACTGTTTGTTAAGTATTCAGTCCCTGGATAAAAAGATCCCATGTATGCCTGTAGCTCCAGCACAAGCCTTTTTTTTTTTTTTCTTACAGTCACACAGTTAGGCTTAACATAGCAATCCTTTGGAAAACGGAACAAATGATTAGGGGACCCAGTCCTAAATATCCAGTGCACTCCTGTTAAACCATCCACAGCTAAGACATTGACTTATTTCGCCCCCCGCAAAACCTTACAACCAAACAACTCAGTCAGTATCGTGTGCTTACGATCTCTGCAGGGACATAAACAGCACAGTTCTTTATATAATACCCGCCAGGGCTTACCAGAGTGCTGTTGCCAGGTAGGGTTGTAATGCCTCCCAATCTCTCTTCCGTAAGTTCAACGCCTGCTCCGGATCAACAGTACTCCCCAAGTAGGGGGAGCTCCACTGAGTTTGCCACTGTGGTGGCGGTGCTTAGCATTCGGATCCCTCTGCGCGCCTCCAGCACCTCCCCCTGCAGCTTCTCTGAGTTCCGGACAGTGCGGTCAGCCTCCTCTATCCCCAACAGGTAGGCAGCTTACGTATGATGGTAGGTTGCGGGTAAAAACCCTCTGTATGCTCTTGATATGACTGTGCACCAGGGCACACTGATAACTCCTGGACTTTTATTAAGGGGTGTGAAGTAGCGGTTCTACCGCTGGCCTAACCGGCCTCTGTGATTTCCTTCTCAGGCTGTCATACAGCCAAATTTCAGCCCTGCTGAACCCCACTTGTGTCGGGGGCTATGAGGCAGTGAGTAGGGGCAGTGATTGTAGACACTAGGTCGGAACGCCGACATGGAGCATGCTGCTGTTGAGCTCCGCCCTCAGACCGGAAATCTGGCTGATAGAATCCTATCAGCCAATCGGAATTCGAGGGACGCCATCTTGGATGACGTCCCTTAAAGGAACCGTCATTCTTCAGTTGGACGTCGCCGGAAGAAGATGGGTCCACGGTGGAGGTCTTCAGGATGGAGCCGGTCATCATCGGATGAAGATAGAAGATGCCGCTTGGATCAAGATGGTTGCCGGTCCGGATCGCCTCTTCTTCCCGGATAGGATGAAGACTTTGGAGCCTCTTCTGGACCTCTTCAGCCACTGGATGATGGATCGCCAACCCCCGCTTGGGTTGGATGAAGATTTTGGAGCCAGGACGGATCGGTGATACCTGGTGAGGTGAAGACAAGGTAGGATGATCTTCAGGGGCTTAGTGTTAGGTTTATTTAAGGGGGGTTTGGGTTAGATTAGGGGTATGTGGGTGGTGGGTTGTAATGTTGGGGGGGTATTGTATGGTTTTTTTTACAGGCAAAAGAGCTGAACTTCTTGGGGCATGCCCCGCAAAGGGCCCTGTTCAGGGCTGGTAAGGTAAAAGAGCTTTTAACTTTAGTAATTTAGAATAGGGTAGGGCATTTTTTATTTTGGGGGGCTTTGTTGTTTTATTAGGGGGCTTAGAGTAGGTGTAATTAGTTGAAAATTGTTGTAATATTTTTCTTATGTTTGTAAATATTTTTTTATTTTTTGTAACTTAGTTCTTTTTTATTTTTCGTACTTTAGCTAGTTTATTTAATTGTATTTATTTGTAGGAATTGTATTTAATTAATTTATTGATAGTGTAGTGTTATGTTAATTGTAGGTAATTGTAGGTAGTTTATTTAATTAATTTATTGATAGTGTAGTGTTAGGTTTAATTGTAACTTAGGTTAGTATTTATTTTCCAGGTAATTTTGTAATTATTTTAACTATTTTAGCTATTAAATAGTTCTTAACTATTTAATAGCTATTGTACCTGGTTAAAATAAATAAAAAGTTACCTGTAAAATAAATATTAATCCTAAAATAGCTATAATATAATTATAATTTATATTGTAGCTATATTAGGATTTATTTTACAGGTAAGTATTTATCTTTAAATAGGAATAATTAATTTAATAAGAGTTAATTAATTTTGTTAGATGTAAATTATATTTAATTTAGGGGGGTGTTAGTGTTAGGGTTAGACTTAGCTTTAGGGGTTAATCCATTTATTAGAATAGCGGTGAGCTCCGGTCGGCAGATTAGGGGTTAATAATTGAAGTTAGGTGTCTGCAATGTTAGGGAGGGCAGATTAGGGGTTAATACTATTTATTATAGGGTTAGTGAGGCGGATTAGGGGTTAATAACTTTATTATAATAGCGGTGCGGTCCGCTCGGCAGATTAGGGGTTAATAAGTGTAGGCAGGTGGAGGCGACGTTGAGGGGGGGCAGATTAGGGGTTAATAAATATAATATAGGGGTCGGCTGTGTTAGGGGCAGCAGATTAGGGGTACATAGGGATAATGTAAGTAGCGGCGGTTTACGGAGCGTCATATTAGGGGTTAAAAATAAAATGCAGGTGTCAGCGATAGCGGGGGCGGCAGATTAGGGGTTAATAAGTGTAAGGTTAGGGGTGTTTAGACTCGGGGTACATGTTAGAGTGTTAGGTGCAGACGTAGGAAGTGTTTCCCCATAGCAAACAATGGGGCTGCGTTAAGAGCTGAACGCGGCTTTTTTGCAGGTGTTAGGTTTTTTTCAGCTCAAACAGCCCCATTGTTTCCTATGGGAGAATCGTGCACGAGCACGTTTTTGAGGCTGGCCGCTTGCGTAAGCAACTCTGGTATTGAGAGTTGAAGCTGCGTTAAAAATGCTCTACGCTCCTTTTTTGGAGCCTAACGCAGCCTTTATGTGGACTCTCAATACCAGAGTTATTTTTATGGTGCGGCCAGAAAAAAGCCGGCGTTTGTTTTTCGGGTCGTTACCGACAAAACTCCAAATCTAGCCGTAGGTTTTTTTTCTACTCCTGAGCTTTCATAGATAAACCCCTCAGCAAAAGATAACAATTGAAGGAAGCAAATTTAATAATAGAAATAAATTGAAAAGTTGTTTAAAATTGTGTTCTCCCAGAGGGGAGATCAGTAATTTTAAAAATAAAAATGGACAAGCGTGTTTTCATGCTTTGTAATGTATATGCGCCTAATACTCTTGATCCAGAATTCTGGAATCAGATGCAATCTAAAATCCTCTCTGTACAAGAGGGTTATTTAGTCCTTGGGGGGGGGGGATTTTAATATGGCCCCACAGCACCCCCTAGATAGATTAAGATTAAACAAGAAGCAGAAAAAGCAGAAAAAGGATAATTTGGAAACTAAATTGCTTATCGGAGTCATGCGGAACTTAGGTATCAGAGATATCTGGAGGATGCAAAATCCTGACTATAGAGATTATACATGCCTATCCAAAGCCTATAATACCTTATCTAGAATTGATCTTTTTCTAGTAGATGAAAGGCTTTGTACACCAGAGGCAAAAGCGAAAATATTACCTATTTCTTTATCTGATCATGGGCCGATAACCTTAGACTTTAAGGTGAGACACCCGAGATCTAGACCTATTCGGTTTTTCTTCCCCTCTTTCCTAGCATCAGACCTGAAATTCAAGAATTGGCTTAGAACTAAGTTCAATGACTATGACCATTGTAACTCGGAATATAGAGATCGCCCAGCCATCTTTTGGGAGACTGCAAAAGCAGTATTAAGAGGTGAAATTATCGCCTACAATGCTATGTTAAATAAAAAACTGCAACGGAGAGAAAAAGAACTAACGAATGCAGTAACAAATGCATATAATCGACTCCTTCTTATGCAGAACTCTGTTAATTGGGCAAAATACACTAGAGCTAAAAGCAACAAAGATGCATTTGGGCTATTCCGAGAAACCCAGAAAGATTTAAAATTACAGTCAAAATTATATAGATTCGGAAACAAGTCTGGGAAACTATTAGCGAATTTGGTCAAAAACGATAAAAGGTCTCTGTTAATTGAGAAGCTAACATCAAGGGGTAAGCATGTTTTTAAACATGAAGAAATAGCGGAGGAGATGGTAAAATATTACCAAGAAATATATGCCTCCAGAGATTCAGATCTAGCTCAGGCGGAGGATTTCTGGAGTATTTATTTTCCTAAGGCATCTGAGGAGTCGGTCGAGATTCTCAATGCACCAATTGGAGAAGAAGAAATTAGGAAAACTATTGCTGATCTAGCTTTGAACAAAGCCTCTGGACCGGATGGGCTACCGAATGAATTTTATAAAATTCTATCTCCAGAGATTACACCATATCTTTGTAAACTATATAATTATATGTTCACTGATGGAGAGCCAGTAGCGAAATCCTTCTCAGCTTCATATACAACCTTAATCTTGAAAAGTGGGAAGGATCCGACCCAGAAAGAGTCATACAGGCCTATTGCCTTACTAAACTCTTATTACAAGATTCTTACTTCAATTCTTGCTCAGAGAATGCAAAAAATACTAGCTAATATTATTCATAAAGACCAGGCCGGGTCTCTGAATGCTCGAAACTCTTCTGCTAAAATTAGAGAGGCCTTAGTGGTATCAGAATTTTCTTTTTTTCATTTCGGGGGTGTGAGGGATGGGGGGGGAGAGGCAGTCCCTGACCTAGAGGTGATCTTAGTTGATGCTGAGAAGGCCTTTGACTCAGTTCAACATGATCATCTGTTTTCCTTTTTAGACAAATTCGGCTTTAGAGGAGGTTTTCTCAGCTTTATTCAAAACCTATATGACCAACCATATACTAAAATAATTGTAAATAATATACTCTCCTTGCCAATCACGCTGGGCAGGGGAACTCGTCAGGGCTGTCCCCTCTCCCCCCTCCTCTTTAATCTCTGCATTGAATCCTTAGCAATCATGATCAGACAACAATTAGAAGGCATCAAAATAGGTAAATATGAATTAAAAGTAGCCCTATATGCGGACGACATACTCATCTATTTATCAGATACTAAAACCAATACTCCTAAACTGATACAAATCATTTCTCAATTTGGCTCATTTTCGGGCTACAAAGTAAACACCACAAAATCGGAATTATTTTGGCTTAGAAGAAATAATAGCTCCCTTAGAAATATTCCTTTTCGTTTGGTTAAAGACTCATTCAAATATCTTGGTATCTATATCCCAAGCAACCCCAAAGATTTGTACAATCTTAATATACTTCCAGTCTTATCAAATTTTAGAGAAAGGCTTAGAAACTGGGAAAATTTACCACTCTCCATCTCTGGCCGAATAGCGCTATTCAAGATGGTTCTCTTTCCGAAATTGCTTTACATCTTACAGAACACTGCAATAATGCTTTTAGAAAGAGATGTCCGGGCAATAAATAACATGCTAAGAAGATTCATTTGGCAGAATAGAAGACCTAGGATCTCGTTAATTAAACTAACTTCTCCAAAAGACTTCGGAGGCTTTGCCCTACCGGACATACGATTGTATAATCTTGCTTTTTTAGCGCGTATTGTGGCTGATTGGATTTTCTCCAAGGACTATGTCCTGAACAATGAACTTGAAGACAGAATCTGTGATCCTTATTTGCCAAGAGCATTGATACACTGTGAGCCAAAGGAATGGCCAACTAGTATTAGAGCACTTAAAATGTTTCTTAACCCATTAAGAGCCTGGTGGAAGATAGGAAAGCTCTTAGAAATAAATTG
The DNA here is from genome assembly GCF_027579735.1 of Bombina bombina. NCBI lineage: Eukaryota > Metazoa > Chordata > Amphibia > Anura > Bombinatoridae > Bombina > Bombina bombina. The sequence continues at coordinate 455,638,019 of NC_069501.1, read as the reverse complement.
CCAGGCTTCGCAATATTTATCTGTAATAGGTAATCCAAAATTTCAGGCGGGCTTAGATTCATCGGTTATTAAAAATTGGCATTTATTAGGATTGGACAGGATTGTATATTTTGCTGATCAAGAGAAGAAATGTATTAAAGCATTTGAGGAACTCAAGAATGATTTTAATCTTTCAAATAAAGAGTTTTTTGCATATTTAAAGACAAGGCATTATGTCTTAGAGCTAATGAGGGCAGTTAAGTGGCGATGGGATTTAGGCAGCCTTGAGGGCTGGCTGACTTTAGTAAAGAATGGCTTTATGTCCATTACACCATGTTACCATCTGCTTGGAGTTGGCAAAGGGAAGCACCTTCTTGGAAAAGCTGCCCATGAATGGAACCTAATGTTTTCACAAGATAATATTGACATTAAATTTATACAAACTTCGATTCACAAAGTATCTCAGGCCACACTTTCAGCTACATGGAGGGAGGCGCACCTTAAACTTCCACATAAATATTATCATACCCCTGGAAAAGGGTATAAGCTTCAGAATCCACACTTTAATAAATGTCCCAAATGTTCCTTGATGGCTGCGGATCAAATACATATGCTCTGGAACTGCCCAGTGATTAGACAGTTCTGGTATAAAATAGAATTCTGGATGAAGGTATCACTTAAGATCTCCCCTCTGGCGCTCTCACAGACTCAGATCTACTTTTGTTTAGAAAATCAGGAAAAACATCAGCCTAATGAAAAGCTAATTATATCAATTATTTTAGCGGCTAGATATTTAATCTTTAAGAAATGGAAATTAAGAGATCGACTAACCATATCAGAGATTAAAAACTTCCTCAAGAAACAATGTATTTTAGAACAGCGAGATGCCAATATTGACAAAGAGCCTGATATCAGGCAATTTTTCAGTAAATGGGAGGCATTTATTAAATCACTTCCAGCCTCAGAAATTGATCAGATAATTCTGCCCTTCCAAAATTCAGAATTAGTACTCCTAGGGATATGGTGAGTAGAGTTGAGAAGAGAGAAGGACCTTATTCCTTCCCCCCTTCCTTCCGTTTTTTTTTGTTTTTTTTATTATTATATTTTTTTTTTTATTATTATTATTTATTTTATGGTATGTATTCTTTTTGGTTTTGGCTTATTTTGATAAATGGACAGCCAAGTGGGTTAAATTAGAAGGTAGGTTAAAGATGAAATGGATTCATGAGTACAAATCACAACATATAATTAAAAGTTGCAATCACTTAAGTTAGCTACCATAAATGAGAATATAATAAGAGTACGATTAGATTACCGATCGTTAGATGGTAAATTATTTTTGGAGGTATTACCTAGTAGCATAGTATTGGATTGGACTTGGTTTTGGATTAATCTATAGTAATAATTTAAATTCTGCTAGGATCCAACCTTCATATGCTAATACTTATGTTTTGTCAATTTAGAGATTACAATTTCAGTTGGAATTAATAACATTACTGATTGTGGATTTAACAATGTTTAGGTTTAAAATTATGTGTTGTACGTAGAAAAATATTGTTTCAATGTAATATGTTGAAAATCAATAATAAAAAAAAAAAAAAAATTGTGTTCTTTTTCTAAGCCAAGAAAGAAAAAAAAAATGGGTTTAATATCCCTTTAATAAACTTAAAGGAATAGTAAAGTCCAAATTAAACTTTCATTATTCAGATAGGTCATGACATTTTAAACTACTCTCTAATTTACTTTTATCATCAAATTTGCTTTGTTCTCTTGTTATTCTTAGTTGAAGACTAATACTATGGAGGCTCATATGCTAATTTCTAAGACCTTGAAATGAAACCTGCCTCTAATTTGAATGCATTTGACAGTTTTTCACAGCTAGAGGGCGTTAGTTCATGTGTTTCATATAGATAATATTGTGCTCATGCACGTGAAGTTATTTAAAAGTCAGCACTAACTGCCTGAAATGCAAGTCTGTCAAAAGATCTGAGATAAGGAGGCTCCAGAAGCTTAGATACAAGGTAATCACAGAAGTAAAAAGTATATTAACATAACCATATAACTGGTAAAAAAAGGGATTATCTATCTTTTTCAACAATAACATTTTTGGTGTTTACTATCCCTTTAAATTATACCTTTATGAAGACAGGTACAGTTATATTTAGAGTTTAAAAAATCTGTGTCAGACTGTTACTAGATTTTAAAATATAGTTGTGAGAAAAATGACTTGATTGCAAGGTCACTCTGACCCTGTAATTAAAATACAATTGCACTAAAGTATAAGCCCACTTTGATTTGGTTGTCTTCACAGCATAACACACTTTAAAAAAAAAAAATCTTCTTAACCTTTTTGAAAGTGAAACATTTATCAGCTTTAAGTAAAATAAGCCCAAAGGAACCCATATCAATTTAATGACCTACCAGAAGATGCTCACTATCAAAAATCCATTACCCCACTGCAGGTATTAATTTGCAGCACAGTATTAATGGTACGGTAGGAGGAAAAACTATTAGCAACAGGATACAAAGCAATACAAAAACAATTAACCAAAAGGTATCTGTGCTAATGAGTGTGCCGTGTGTGGAGTTCTGAGACTCCTCTCTTACTTGACTGAATTAAACTTTTCTGTACGATTGAGAGTTTTACTATTATGCACGGTATGTGATCAGAGCCTCCACAACAAAACACTGACTAAATGAGCTTTTTTATAACATTATTTTGAACATGTATTCTAATTAATATAGGAATGATAATCTAGGAATATGGCATGTGCATAAATACTTCCATCATACAGAAAATTAACGTTAGGGGTAAACATTATCAAAAAATTACTTTTTAACAAGTAAGTAAAATTAATGGATTAATATCATTTTAACGTAAACTTTTTTCGTGCAAAAATATGCGAAAAAAATGCACTTTGGTATGCACAGTATGTGTTTTGAATAGAATATGTCATTATATGTTTTATTTAAAGGGACATGCAACCCCAATTTTTTCTTTCTTGATTCAGATAGAACATACAATTTAAACAACTTTCCAATTTACTCAAATGTGCTTCATTCTATTGGTATCATTTGCAGAAGAAGCAGCAATGCATTACTGCCACTGCCAGCTAGCTGAACACATCTAGTGAACCAATCAAAAGAGACAAATGAGTGGAGGCACCAATCACCAGCTAGCACCCAATAGTGTAGGATACATATTCTTTTTCAACAACGGATACCAAGAGAACAAAGTACTTTTGAAAATAGAAGTGAATTTAAGTGTCTTAAAATGACATGCTCTATTAAATTTATTATTGGGTTTCCTATCCCTTTAATGAAGCACAGGTAAATAAATCATATTTGCTAAACTGAACACCCCAAGAAGGAAATGATGAAAATCCGGTCACAGCTGAGATTGATTACTAGTTTACACATAAATAATGTAGAATATCAGAAACAACATATCCTCCATTTTGTTTTCAGATTATAGCCTACAGACCCCTTAGAAATAGCTTTAATATAGGTCTCTTAAAGGGACAGTCTACACCAGAATTTTTATTGTTTTAAAAGATAGATAATCCCTTTATTAACCATTTCCCAATTTTGCATAACCAACACAGTTATAATAATATACTTTTAACCTTTGTGATTATCTTGTATCTAAGCCTCTGCAAACTGCCCCTTTTTTTAGTTCTTTTGACAGACTTGCAGTCTAGCCAATCAGTGCCTGCTCCCAGATTACTTCACGTGCACGAGCACAGTGTTATCTATATGATATATGTGAACTAACACCCTCTAGTGGTGAAAAACTGTTAAAATGCAATCTGAAAGAGGTGGGCTTCAAGGTCTAAGAAATTAGCATATGAACCTCCTAGGTTAAGCTTTCAATTAAGAATACCAAGAGAACATAGCAAAATTGGTGATAAAAGTAAATTGGAAAATTGTTTAAAATTACATGCTCTATTTGAATCATGAAAGTTTATTTTGGCCTAGACTGTCTCTTTAAGATTTGTGTGAAGTTTACATAATGGTTAAAATGAATTGTAACGGACCAGACATTTAAGAAACAAATTAATGTCTTCTTTCCTTTAGCGCCAATGCTGTTGCCTTTGATTGTAATTGAATTCTCATTTGTTCTACAAAGAAGGATTTTTCCTGTACTATTGTGCGTGTTGCTAGCACATTCCTTCAGGGAAAAGAGATCATTTTTAAAGTAATGAGTTCTCTGGCAGTTTATTATGAAATCCTAGCCGTGTTCACACCTCGCAGGCGTGAACTTAATGATCGGAGAAATTAAAATATGTAAACTGAGCTATTGTTGTAGAGCAGCTGGCGTGAGAGGTGGAACAAAAGCTGCTACCTGCTAGATATGCTTGTAATAATAATTATAACACATATATTTTAGAATAACCTTTGCCTAATGAATCTCAGTATTATTTTTTCTTGTGCTTACTGATTTTTTTGTTAGTAACTCTTTAACCATTGTCCTAAACACAATAAAGTGCATGTTCCCTAAAAACAAAAACAAAACATGATTTAAATACGTGTCCCATTACTGGTAGTCTTCAGATACTAGAGGTTATTGTTGCAAATAATAACTGTCTTACATTTCCATTCTAACACAATATCTATAACACGTATATAAAGGAATGTTGCCCTCACGCAAACATATATATTTTACACACACACACACACACTCATATATATATATATATATATATATATATATATATATATATATATATATATATATATATTAACTCATTGTGTAGTTCATTAACAAATCTACACAAGTCAGAAGGTTTGCTTTTCCCACAGAAAACCACTGTAAACATTGTTTAAAATGCAGCAAAGGATTCTGGGTAAGATATGCAAATAAGGTCCACAATGACTCAATTTTTACTTCAGCCTGCTTTTAGGCTGACTCCATTTATGACATAGCATCTCTGTATACACAGTTTTTAAGCTTAGCTACGGAGTCATTGTGAACCTAATTTGCATGTCTTACCCAGAATCCTTTGTTGCATTGGAAACAATTGGCTAGATTACGAGTTTTGCGGTAAGAGCGGCTCAGTACTAACTTGCAAGTTATTTCCACCGCTCACCTCTCTATAGCGCTGCTATTACAGGTTTTCATAAACACGGCGTTAGCAGGCAATATGTGAGAATTGAGCTCCATACCGCACTCAAATACCAGCACTGCTTTGAGCTGGTTTTACGTGCTTGTGCACAATTTCCCCACAGACATCAATAGGGAGAGCCGGCTAAAAAAATGCCTAACATCTGCAATAAAGGAGCGTAAAGCTCCGTAACACAGCCCCATCGATTCCTATGGGGAAACAAAAGTTATGTTTACACCTAACACCCTAACATAAACCTCGTCTAAACACCCCTAATCTGCCGCCGCCGACATCGCCGACACCTACATTACACTTATTAACCCCTAATCTGCCACCCCCGACATCACCGCCACCTATATTATACTTATTAACCCCTAATCTGTCACCCCCGACATCGCCGCCACCTACAGTACACTTATTAACCCTTAATCTGCCACCCCTAACATCGCCGCCACCTACCTACATTTATTAACTCCTAATCTGCCGCCCCCAATGTCGTCGCTACCTACCTACACTTATTAACCCCTAATCTCCCCCCCAACATCGCCGCCATTATACTAAGGTTATTAACCCCTAAACCTAACCCTAAGTTTAACCCTAACACCGCTAACTTTAATATAATTAAAATAAATCTAATTAAAAATTCTTATCATTAACTAAATAATTCCTATTTAAAACTAAATACTTACCTATAAAATAAACCCTAAACTAGCTACAATATAACTAATAGTTACATTGTAGCTAACTAGGTAGACTAGTTACTAAATAGTTATTAACTATTTACTAACTATCTATTTAAAATAAATACAAATTTACCTGTAAAATAAAACCTAACCTGTCTTACACTAACACCTAACCTTACACGACAATTACATAAATTACATTAATTAAATAGAATTAACTAAATTACAAAAAAAAACAAACACTAAATTACACAAAATAAAAAAGAAATTCTCAAATATTTAAACTAATTACACCTAATCTAATAGCCCTATCAAAATAAAAAAGCCCCCCCCCAAATAAAAAAAACCATAGCCTACACTAAACTGCCAAAAGCCCTTAAAAGGACCTTTTGCGGGGCATTGCCCCAAAGAAATCAGCTCTTTTACCTGTAAAAAAAATACAAACAACCCCCCAACAGTAAAACCCATCACCCACACAACCAACCCCCAAAATAAAATCGTATCTAAATAAAACTAAGCTCACCATTGCCCTGAAAAGGGCATTTGGATGGGCATTGCCCTTAAAAGGGTATTTAGCTTTTTTTCTGCCCAAACCCAAATCTAAAATAAAACCCACCCAATAAACCCTTAAAAAACCTAAAACTAACCTCCGAAAATCCACTTACAGTTTTTGAAGACCAGACATCCATCCTCAACGAAGTAGCAGAAGTCCTCAGCGAAGCAGGCAGAAGTCTTTATCCAAGCCGGCAGAAGTCTTCATCCAGACGGCATCTTCTATTTTCATCCATCTGGCGCGGAGCGGCTCCATCTTCAAGTCATCCAAGATGGCGTTCCTTGAATTCCGATTGGCTTATAGCCAATCGGAATTAAAAGTGAAAAAATCCTATTGGCTGATGCAATCAGCCAATAGGATTTAGCTTCAATCCTATTGGCTGACCCAATCAGCCAATGGGATTGAGCTCAATCCTATTGGCTGATTTGATCAGCCAATAGGATTAAAGCTCAATCCTATTGGATGATTGCATCAGCCAATAGGATTTTTTACCCTTTAATTCCTGGGGGGGCTGCTACACTACAGAAAAGTTTGAAAATACTGTTTTTGGGGGCAAATTGGGTACTGGCAGACAGCTGCCAGTACCCAAGATGGCGGCAATTAAGTAGCAGGGAGGGTTATAAAGCTGTTTGGTGGGGGATCAGGGAGGTTGGGGGCTAAGGCAGGGCTCCATTACAGCTGAATACATTTTTTTAAAAAATAAAATAAAAAAAAAACTCCTTTTATTTAGTACTGGCAGACTTTCTGCCAGTACTTAAGATGGCGGGGACAATTGTGGGGTGCGGGAGGGAAGAGAGCTGTTTGGGAGGGATCAGGGGGTGGGATGTGTCAGGTGGGAGGCTGATCTCTACACTAAAGCTAAAATTAATCCTGCCAGCGCCCTACAAGCTACCTAATTAACTCCTTCACTGCTGGGCATAATTCACGTGTTGTGCCCAGCAGCATTTAGCGGCCTTCTAATTAACAAAAAGCAACGCCAAAGCCATATATGTCTGCTATTTCTGAACAAAGGGGATCCCAGAGAAGCTTTTACAACCATTTGTGCCATAATTGCACAAACTGTTTGTAAATAATTTCAGTGAGAAACCTAAAATTGTGAAAAATTTAAAGTTTTTTTTTTATTTGCTCGCATTTGGCGGTGAAATGGTGGCATGAAATATACCAAAATTGGCCTAGATCAATACTTGGGGTTGTCTACTACACTAAACTAAAGCTAAAATTAACCCTACAAGCTCCCTACTTGCTCCCTAATTAACCCCTTCACTGCTGGGCATAAAACACGTGTGGTGCGCAGCGGAATTTAGCGGCCTTCTAATTACCAAAAAGCAACCCCAAAGCCATATAAGTCTGCTATTTCTGAACAAAGGCGATCCCAGAGAAGCATTTACAACCATTTGTGCCATAATTGCAGAAGCTGTTTGTAAATAATTTCAGTGGGAAACCTAAAGTTAGTGACAAAATGTGTGAAAAAGTGAACATTTTTTTTAATTTGATCGCATTTGGCGGTGAAACGGTGGCATGAAATATACCAAAATGGGCCTAGATCAATACTTTGGGATGTCTTCTAAAAAAAAATATATACATGTCAATGGATATTCAGGTATTCCTGACAGATATCAGTGTTCCAATGTAACTAGGGCTAATTTTGAAAAAAAAGTGGTTTGGAAATAGCAAAGTGCTACTTGTATTTATTGCCCTATAACTTGCAAAAAAGCAAAAGAACATGTAAACATTGGGTATTTCTAAACCCAGGACAAAATTTAGAAACTATTTAGCATGGGTGTTTTTTGGTGGTTGTAGATGTGTAACAGATTTTGGGGGTCAAAGTTAGAAAAAGTGTGTTTTTTTCCATTTTTTCCTCATATTTTATAAAAAATTTTTATAGTAAATTATAAGATATAATGAAAATAATGGTATATTTAGAAAGTCCATTTAATGGCGAGAAAAACGGTATATAATATGTGTGGGTACAGTAAAAGAGTAAGAGGAAAATTACAGCTGAACACAAACACCACAGAAATGTAAAAATAGCCATTGTCATTAAAGGGTCATGAAACCCAATTTTTTTCTTAAATGATTTAGAAAGAGCATGCAATTTTAAACGACTTTCTAATAAACTTCTATTATCTAATTTGCTTTACTCTCTTTGCTATACTTTCCTTAAAAGCATATCTAGATATGCTCAGGAGCTGCTGATTGGTTGCTGCACATAGATGCCTCATGTGATTGGCTCACCCATGTGAATTGCTATTTCTTCAACAAAGGATATCTAAAAAATGAAGCAAATTAGATAATAGAAGTAAATTGGAATGTTGTTTAAAATTTTATTCTCTACTTGAATTATGAAAGAAAATGTTTGGGTTTAGTGTCCCTTTAAGGGTAAGAAAATTTAAAAATGTTCTGGTCATTAAGGGGTTAAAGGGAACCTTCAGTGTACGGCTGGGGCCGTATGAAGAGGATGCTCCATGCCAGATGTCTTGAAGACGGACCCGCTCCACGCCCGAAGGATGAAGATAGAAGATGCCGTCTGGCTGAAGATTTCTGCCTGCCTGGGTGATGACTTCTTGCCGGTTGGATGAAGACTTCTCCCGGCTTCGTTGAGGACTTCTTGCCGCTTGGTTGAAGACTTCGTCGGCTGGATAAGGATGGATGTCCAGTCTTCAAAAACTGTAAATGGATCTTCGGGGGTTAGTGTTAGGTTTTATTAAGGGTTTATTGGGTGGGTTTTATTTTTAGCTTAGGGTTTTGGGAAATGTAAAAGATCTATTTTTTAGATTAGGGACTTTGGGCCGCAATAGAGCTAAATGCCCTTTTAAGCAATGCCCATACAAATAGAGAGCTTAGGTTTTTTTAGTTAGTATTTTATTTGGGGGATTGGTTGTGTGGGTAGTGGGTTTTACTGTTGGGGGGTGTTTGTATTTTTTTTTTTTTACAGGAAAAAGAGCTGATTTCTTTGGGGCAATGCCCCGCAAAAGGCCCTGTTAATGGTAGTTTAGTTTAGGCTAGGGTTTTTTTTATTTTGGGTGGGCTTTTTTATTTTGATAGGGCTATTAGATTAGGTGTAATTAGTTTAAAGATCTTGTAATTTGTGTTTTATTTTCTGTAATTTAGTGGGGTTTTTTGTGATTTAGCTAATTTAATTTAATTTATTTAATTGTATTTAATGTAGGGAATTTATTTAATTGTAGTGTAATGTTAGGTGTTATTGTAACTTAGGTTAGGTTTTATTTTACAGGTAAATTTGTATTTATTTTAGCTAGGTAGTTAGTAAATAGTTAATAACTATTTAATAACTATTCTACCTAGTTAAAATAAATACAAACTTGCCTGTAAAATAAAAATAAACCATAAGCTAGCTACAATGTAACTATTATTTATATTGTAGCTAGGTTAGGGTTTATTTTATAGGTAAGTATTTAGTTTTAAATAGGAATAATGTAGTTAATGATAGGAATTTTATTTAGATGTATTTAAATTATATTTAAGTTAGGGTTAGACTTAGGTTTAGGGGTTAATAAATCTAATATAGTGGTGGCGACGTTGGGGACGGCAGATTAGGGGTTATTAAATGTAGGTAAGTGGCGGCGATTTTGGGGCCAGCAGATTAGGAGTTAATAAATATAATGTAGGTTGTGGCGATGACCGGAGCGGAAGATTAGGGGTTAATAAGTATAATGTAGGTGGCGTCGATGTTAGGGGAGGCAGATTAGGGGTTAATATTATTTAACTAGTGTTTGCGAGGCGGGAGTGCGGTGGTTTTGGGGTTCATGTGTTTATTATAGTGGCGGCAATGTCCGGAGTGGCAGATTAGGGGTTACATTTTTTTATTATAGTGTTTGCGATGCGGGAGGGCCTCGGTTTAGGGGTTAATAGGTAGTTTATGGGTGTTAGTGTACTTTTTAGCACTTTAGTTATGAGTTTTATGCTACGGCGTTGTAGTGTAAAACTCATAACTACTGACTTTAAAATGCGTTAGGGATCTTGGAGGTAGAGGGTGTAACGCTCACTTTTTGGCCTCCCAGGACAGACTCGTAATACCGGAGCTATGGAAGTCCCATAGAAAAAAGACTTTACGAAGTTTACGTAAGTCGGTTTGTGGTAAAGCCCAAAAATTGTGCGGTGCCCCTAAACCTGCAAGACTTGTAATACCAGCGGTAGTGAAAAAGCAGCGTTAGGACCTGTTAACGCTGCTTTTTTACCCTAACGCACAACTCGTAATCTAGCCGAAAGTTAGCTGTGAAATAAAAATAAAACCTAAGATAGCTAGAATGTAACTATTAGTTATATTGTAGCTAGCTTAGGGATTATTTTACAGGTAAGTATTTAGTTTTAAATAGTAATTATTTAGTTATTAATAGTAAGTTTTATTTAGATTTTTTTTTAATTATGTTAAATTTTCAAAAACTTTATTTTTGTTTCCAAACCTTTTTATGTTAAATTCTTAAATTTTAAAAAATTCTTAAATTTTAAGGTAAAGGTATATATATACCATGGGTGTATAGTTGGGTAAGGACCAAACAACAATTATGACATGGGAGAACAAGTCAATACACCCCCAAAAAAGTATAGGGTGATGTAGAGAGGAACTATATAAAGATTAAAGCGATATTAAAAATGAACAGGTATATATAAAACCATACTGACTAGATGTCCCATGTATATTGTGGTACAGTATAGTTTAACTTAAGAGTAGAATACATGGTAGAGAAATCAAATTACTAATAATAGAAAAATATGTTGTGATACCTTTATTCCCAAAGATTGAGAACATCATATTAGGAATTTAATCCATCAGGCACCCGGGTGCCCATTGTGAAAATCCAGAAAGCTTCCCGTTTAGCGAGAAGTGTATCAATGTCACCTCCCCTGGTTGGTCTATTCACCTTTTCTATGCCACACCAGGTAAAACCTCTTAGGTTGTTATCATGAAATACTCCAAAGTGTTGAACTATAGGAGTTGATGCTCTTTTTGTAGTGAATGAAGATAAGTGTTCTCTGATCCTGGTATTGAGGTCTCACGTAGTGAGCCCTATATACTGGATCTTGCACAGGGTGCATTCAATCAAATAGACTGCTGACTCAGTTTTACAGTTCATACAAGCATTAATCTGATACTGCTTTTTACTTATCACACTAGTGAACTCCTTGGTGATGTTAACAAATTCACAGGGTTTACACTTTCGGTGCCCACATTTGTACATCCCCGTGTGCTTTAGCCAGGAACCCTGTTCTGGTTTATCAGATTTCAGTAGTGTTGGTGAGAGGATAGAGCCTAGGGTAATGTTTTCACAGTATCGACTAGTTTATCCTCCGCCAGCAGTACTGGAAAATGTTTGCATATAATACCGCATACCTGGGGATATTGAGCACTGTGTGTTGTAACAAAAGTGACTCCCTGTCCTGCCTGACTTTTGCTTGGTTTGGTACCCAAAAGTGTCTCTCTTGGAATAGTGTGAACCTGCTCCCTGGCTTTCCTTATTACCTTAGGGGAATAATCTCTGTCCTTAAGTCTCCTTTCCAGTCTCTTTGATTCTGTTAGAAAGTCTGTTGGAAGGATACAGTTCCTCTTAAGCCTAGAATATTCACCTTTTGCTATGGCAAAGGGAACATGTTTAGGATGACAACTTGTACCCAAGAGTAAGGAGTTCCCTGCAATAGGCTTTCTGTATATGGTGGATTTAATAGTGCCCATTGTGGTACCCTCAAGTGTGAGGTCAAGATAGTTGATGAAGCTATCATTTAGTTCAAAAGTGAACTTAAGGCCAATTTCGTTATGGTTGAGAAAGTCAATGAACAGAGGGATGCTTGCGTGGTCACAGTCCAAATAAATAGGAGGTCATCAATGTATCTCCTATAGAAGGAGATACAGTCCCTGTAGGGATTACTATCTCCAAAGATGTGGTAAAACTCCCACCAGCCTAGAAACAAATTGGCAAAGGAGGGCGCGAATTTCGCACCCATGGGGGTACCACATCTCTGGAGATAGTAAACCTCCTCAAATTTGAAAAAATTTGGAGTAAGTAAAAAGGTGGTGACTCTCAGAATATACTTGATAAAAGTATCACTGTATTCAGTCCCCTGTTCAAGGAAAAAAGCTATGGCCTGTACTCCCACTTGATGTGGAATACTCGAGTACAATGATACAGCATCGGCTGTGAGCCATTTGGACTGCTCAGTCCATTCTATCCCTTCAATCAAATTCAGGATGTGTTTTGTGTTTTTTGTCCAGGGTAGACCAATAGTGAGTGGGATTGACTCCCTTCTAGGCAACCTCTCGGAGTGGTTGGATTCAATTCTTCCACCCATTGTGATGTCCCTCTATTCCTATGTGAGAGACACCAAACACATCCTGAATTTGATTGAAGGGATAGAATCGACTGAGCAGTCCAAATGGCTCACAGCCGATGCTGTATCATTGTACTCTAGTATACCACATCAAGCGGGAGTACAGGCCTTAGCTTTTTTCCTTGAACAGGGGACTAAATACAGTGATACTTTTATCAAGTATATTCTGAGAGTCACCACCTTTTTACTTACTCGTAATTTTTTCAAATTTGAGGAGGTTTACTATCTCCAGAGATGTGGTACCGCCATGGGTGCGAAATTCGCGCCCTCCTTTGCCAATTTGTTTCTAGGCTGGTGGGAGTTTTACCACATCTTTGGAGATAATAATCCCTACAGGGACTGTGGGGGGTAGTTATCAACGTGTCAACTTTCCTGCCTTCGCCGGCCCATTACGCCCGCCTAAGCTCGCCTACCATCACAGCCGCGGACCTGAAAAAATAAATCTGTCAAAAAGACGCGCACCAAGTACGGGGCAATGAGCAGCGGATTGTGAGAGTTATCACTCATCCGATCTCGCTGCTCTTCGGCTTTTTTACAGCTTTATTGCTAGCCTGTTACTAAGCACCCACACTAAACTACACTGTTCTACCCCCTATACCTGCGCCCCCGGAGCCCCCCGCAACTAAATAAAGTTACTAACCCCTAAACCGCCGCTCCTAGACCCCGCCGCAACTCTTATAAATGTATTAACCCCTAAACCGCCGCTCCCGGACACCGCCGCTACCTACATTATACCTAGTAACCCCTATCCTGCCCCCCTATACTGCCGCCCTCTATAATAAAGTTATTAACCCCTATCCTGCTGATACCGCACCTCGCCACAACTAAATAAATAGTTTAACCCCTAAACCACCGCTCCCGGACCCTGCCACAACCTATATTAAACTTATTAACCCCTAATCTGCCCCCCCTACACCGTCGCCACCTATAATAAATGTATTAACCCCTATCCTGCCCCCCCTACACCGCCGCCACTGTAATAAATTTGTTAACCCCTAAACCTAAGTCTAACACTAACCCATACACCCCCCTAACTTAAATATTAATTAAATAAATCTAAATAAAAATTCTATTATTAACTAAATTAATCCTATTTAAAAATAAATACTTACCTTTAAAATAAACCCTAATATAGCTACAATATAAATAATAATTATATTGTAGCTATCTTAGGATTTATTTTTTATTTTATAGGTAACTTTCAATTTATTTTAACTAGGTACAATAGCTATTAAATAGTTATTAACTATTTAATTAAGGACACAGCTTTCAGTTTGCTCAATTGTTTTATGACGGAAAAATTCCGTCATATGTCCTTAAGAGGTTAATAGCTACCTAGCTAAAATAAACTGAAATTTACCTGTAAAATAAATCCTAACCTAAGTTACAATTACACCTAACACTACACTATACTTTAATAAATTATTTCTATTTAAAACTAAATACTTACCTGTAAAATAAACCCTAAGATAGCTACAATATAATTAATAATTACATTGTAGCTATCTTAGGATTTATATTTATTTTACAGGTAACTTTGTATTTATTTTAGCTAGTTAGAATAGTTATTAAATAGTTATTAACTATTTAATAACTACCTAGCTAAAAGAAATACAAAATTACCTGTAAAATAAATCCTAACCTAAGTTACAATTAAACCTAACACTACACTATCATTACATTAATTAAATAAATTAATTACAAATAACTACAATTAAATACAATTACATAAACTAACTAAAGTACAAAAAATAAAAAAAGCTAAGTTACAAATCCGATCAGCCAATAGAATGCGAGCTCAATCTGATTGGCTTATTGGATCAGCCAATCGGATTGAACTTCAATCTGATTGGCTGATTCAATCAGCCAATAAGATTTTTCCTACCTTAATTCCGATTGGCTGATAGAATCCTATCAGCCAATCGGAATTGAATTGACGCCATCTTGGATGACATCCCTTAAAGGAGCCTTCATTCGTCAGTAGTCCGTTGGGAAAGAAGGATGTTCCACGTCGGCGGAATGAAGATTGAAGACCCCGCTTGGAAGATGACATCGCCCGGATGGAAGACTTCTTCAGCGCCGCTTGGAAGATGACATCGCCCGGATGGAAGACTTCTTCAGCACCGCCTGGAGGATCACTTCATCGGATGGAAGACTTCTTCAGCGCCGCCTGGAGGATCACTTCATCGGATGGAAGACTTCTTCAGCGCCCCTTGGAGGATCACTTATGCCGCTCCGGATCTCCTCTTCAGTTCCATTGTTGGCTCGGCTGAGTGAAGACGACTCAAGGTAGGATGATCTTCAGTGTATTAGTGTTAGGTTTTTTTAAGGGGGGTTTGGGTTAGATTAGGGGTATGTGGGTGGTGGGTTTTAATGTTGGGGGGGTTGTATTTTTCTTTTACAGGCAAAAGAGCAGTTTTCTTTGGGGCATGCCCCACAAAAGGCCCTTTTAAGGGCTGGTAAGGTAAAAGAGCTTTGAACTTTTTTAATGTAGAATTTTTTTATTTTGAGGGACTTTGTTATTTTATTAGGGGGCTTAGATTAGGTTTAAGTAGCTTAAAATTGTTGTAATATTTGTTAAATATTTGTAACTTATTTTTTTTATTTTTTGTAACTTAGCTTTTTTTTATTTTTTGTACTTTAGTTAGCTTATGTAATTGTATTTAATTGTAGTTATTTGTATTTTATTTATTTAATTAATGTAATGATAGTGTAGTGTTAGGTTTAATTGTAACTTAGGTTAGGATTTATTTTACAGGTAATTTTGTATTTCTTTTAGCTAGGTAGTTATTAAATAGTTAATAACTATTTAATAACTATTCTAACTAGCTAAAATAAATACAAAGTTACCTGTAAAATAAATATAAATCCTAAAATAGCTACAATGTAATTATTAATTACATTGTAGCTATCTTAGGGTTTATTTTACAGGTAAGTATTTAGTTTTAAATAGAAATAATTTATTAAAGTATAGTGTAGTGTTAGGTGTAATTGTAACTTAGGTTAGGATTTATTTTACAGGTTAATTTCTCTTTATTTTAGCTAGGTAGCTATTAAATAGTTAATAGCTATTTAATAGCTATTGTACCTAGTTAAAATAAATTGAAATTAGCCTGTAAAATAAAAATAAATCCTAAGATAGCTACAATATAATTATTATTTATATTGTAGCTATATTAGGGTTTATTTATAGGTAAGTATTTATTTTTAAATAGGATTAATTTAGTTAATAATAGAAATATTATTTAGATTTATTTAATTAATATTTAAATTAGGGGGGTGTTAGGATTAGTGTTAGACTTTTAGGGGTTAATAAATTTATTACAGTGGTGGCGGTGTAGGGGGGGCAGGATAGGGGTTAATAAATGTATTATAGGTGGCATTGGTATAGGGGGGGGCAGATTAGGGGTTAATATGTTTAATATAGGTTGCGGCGGGGTCCGGGAGCGGCGGTTTAGGGGTTAAACTATTTATTTAGTTGCGGCGAGGTGCGGGATCGGCAGGATAGGGGTTAATAACTTTATTATAGAGGGCGGCGGTATAGGGGGGCAGGATAGGGGTTACTAGGTATAATGTAGGTTGCGGCGGTGTCCGGGAGTGGCGGTTTAAGGGTTAATACATTTATTATAGTTGTGGCAGGGTCAGGGAGCGGCGGTTTAGGGGTTAATACATTTATTATAGTTGCGGCGGGGTCTAGGAGCGGCGGTTTAGGGGGTAATAACTTTATTTAGTTGCGGCGGTGTAGGGGGGACAGATTAGGGGTGTTTAGACTCGGGGTACATGTTAGGGTGTTAGGTGTAGACAGATCCCATAGAAATCAATCTTATGTCTGGCAGCAGCAAACTTGTACTTTCGCTATGGTCAGACTCCCATTGATTCCTATGGGATCCGCCGCCTCCAGGGCGGCGGATTGAAAACCAGGTACGCTGGGCCAGAAAAGTGCCGAGCGTACCTGCTAGTTTTTTGATAACTAGCAAAAGTAGTCAGATTGTGCCGTACTTGTGTGCGGAACATCTGGAGTGATGTAAGAATCGATCTGTGTCGGACTGAGTCTGGCGGATCGAAGCTTACGTCACCAAATTCTACTTTTGCTGGTCTCTAGCATTTGATAACTAAGGCGAATCGGCCTTGCCACATATACGCTGCCGAATTCCAGCGTATTTGAGGTTGACAGCTTGATAACTACCCCCCTGTATCTCCTTCTATAGGAGATACATTGATGACCTCCTATTTATTTGGACTGGTGACCGCGCAAGCATCCCTCTGTTCATTGACTTTCTCAACCATAACAAAATTGGCCTTAAGTTCACTTTTGAACTAAATGATAGCTTCATCAACTATCTTGACCTCACACTTGAAGGTACCACAATGGGCACTATTAAATCCACCATCTACAGAAAGCCTATTTCAGGGAACTCCTTACTCTTGGGTACAAGTTGTCATCCTAAACATGTTCCCTTTGCCATAGCAAAAGGTGAATATACTAGGCTTAAGAGGAACTGTACCCTTGCAACAGACTTTCTAACAGAATCAAAGAGACTGGAAAGGAGACTTAAGGACAGAGATTATTCCCCTAAGGTAATAAGGAAAGCCAGGGAGCAGGTTCACACTATTCCAAGAGAGACACTTTTGGGTACCAAACCAAGCAAAAGTCAGGCAGGACAGGGAGTCACTTTTGTTACAACACACAGTGCTCAATGTCCCCAGGTATGCGGTATTATACGCAAACATTTTTCAGTACTGCTGGTGGAGGATAAACTAGTAGATACTGTGAAAATAGGACTAAGATGTTCCTATAGAAAGAGCCCTACCCTAGGCTCTATCCTCTCACCAACACTACTGAAATCTGATAAACCAGAACAGGGTTCCTGGCTAAAGCACACATGTACAAATGTGGGCACCGAAAGTGTAAACCCTGTGAATTTATTAACATCACCAAGGAGTTCACTAGTGTGATAAGTAAAAAGCAGTATCAGATTAATGCTTGTATGAACTGTAAAACTGAGTCAGCAGTCTATTTGTTTGAATGCACCCTGTGCAAGATCCAGTATATAGGGCTCACTACGTGTGACCTCAATACCAGGATCAGAGAACACTTATCTTCATTCACTACAAAAAGAGCATCAACTCCTATAGTTCAACACTTTGGGGTATTTCATGATAACAACCTAAGAGGTTTTACCTGGTGTGGCATAGAAAAGGTGAATAGACCAACCAGGGGAGGTGACATTGATACACTTCTCGCTAGACGGGAAGCTTTCTGGATTTTCACAATGGGCACCCCGGTGCCTGATGGGTTAAATTCCAGATATGATGTTCTCAATCTTTGGAAATTCTTCTATTATTAGTAATTTGATTTCTCTCGATGTATTCTACTCTTAAGTTAAACTATACTGTACGACAATATACATGGGACATCTAGTCAGTATGGTTTTATATATACCTGTTCATTTTTAATATCGCTTTAATCTTTATATAGTTCCTCTCTACATCACCCTATACCTTTTTGGGGGTGTATTGACTTGTTCTCCCATGTCATAATTGTTGTTTGGTTGTTACCCAACTATACACCCATGGTATATATACCTTTACCTTAAAATTTAAGAATTTTTTAAAATTTAAGAATTTAACATAAAAAGGTTTGGAAACAAAAATAAAGTTTTTGAAAATTTGGAATTTAAAACTTTGTTACTAAGATGGTGTTAGTGTCACTTTTACACTGTCTCTAATACGCTTATAGCCCCCCCTTTTTTTGGATTTTTTTGGACGTTATTCTTTTTCCTCTAACGAGTACTAGGGGTCTCCATCCATTATGCCTTTACGCATTGTTCCCTTATTGCAATTGACAACACAGGGTTCTCTCTACTTCATATATATAGCCATAGCATGTTAATCACAGCGTATCTTTTCTTCCTAAATATAGGGTTCCCTCTATGCAAGTCGTATTATCTCCATCACCTCTTTATTGTTATCGATTGTTATTTTTTAGCGATCAGATAACAGGTTATACACTATAGTAATAAATAAACAAGTAATAAATAGATAGCCATGAGGTTTTTGGCAATACTTTTTTCTATTACATCAATTTTATGTGATATTACACGGGGACCTGTGAGCCTGCATGATATTGGTGTACAATGTGAATCATGCTGAGATTCTGTGTAAAAAAGTTTTAAAATTGATCGTTTGCATGCTGCCTTTTTCAAGCACTGTGTTTTTTTGTTCTCCCGCATTGACTCTACTTGCAGCGCTCATCTATTTGGTAATCTAACATTATCCCATTATCCTAACATGTATGTTCATACTTTTATATACATTTTTTGTGTGCAATATGACAGCTTATGAGGCAGTGTTATACTGATCAGGTGTGTTTGGTTTCAATTGAGGGCGGGTTTTTGTGTAGCGAATCACATTTGTTTTATTCCCTTTTTAAACAGGTGTGGGGCTCAGCACTGTAGGCTATGACTACGGAGCACTTCCGAAATGCGTAAGCCATACAGTGCTGCGCCCTCAGCACTTCTCACATCGTTTGCTGTGTTTCTACCTGTTTTAAACTAATAAAGGATTGACTTTTTAACGAACAGCTGGAGCCGACTTTCTTTACTTGAACTTACCTTTCCAGTTATCCGGCTGTTCCTCTACTGCATTGGATGTCCAGGAGCATGTGTGCTGGGCGTGTTTACTGAGAAACCTACACTTACCGCAAGAGAGCTACGAAGTCTCACCGGGGTCACGGAGTGGAGGGGAGGAGTGTTTTGGAGCTTGGAGGATTGAAGCAGGGATAAGTTGAGGCGGGTGAGGAGTTCCACCGCTTCGTCCCTGGCTGTTTTACCCGAGCGGCAGTGGTCCTGAATAGTGTCTGTGATACGGGCACACACGTTGACACTGTCTAAATAACCCCCATATATCCACTTAACCGGTGAGTGAAAATCTTCACAACTGTTTATGTATACTTTGCCATTTGGTTGGTTCTGACTCTCTTGCTGACTGCTGTTGCTTGTAACCACTTCTGTACAGCACACATATGCATATATAAATTGCACACAGGATTATACTATTTCTGGATTACTTATACAGTTTTTGGGTTTCTATTGACTTTTTAACGGTGTTAGGTTTAAACATACATTTTTTTTCACCATTGCCATCAATGGGGCTGCGTTACAGAGCTTTACGCTCTGCGATTGCAGGTGTTAGGCTTTTTTTTAGCCGGCTCTCTCCATTGATGTCTATGGGGAAATTGTGCACGAGCACGTAACATATCGCCCGCAAACGCTGGGTTTTTGCAAACCTGTAATAGCAGCGCTGTTAAAGGTGAGTGGTGGAAATAACTAACAAGTTATTAGCGAGCCAGCCATAACGCAAAATTTGTAATCTGGCTGTATGTCAGCTGACCAAAATTTAAGCTATAAAGCTCTCATTAAGAAAACAGCAATGGATATATTTTTTACATCACAAATGAAACAATGAGCCATTTTAAGGACTTTAATGCATTTGGTAATATTGTCAAAAGATTGATCAGAAACCATCTGGGAAAGAGAATGACACCAGCAGCGACACAGGTCATTGCAACTGCAGGTCTAAGCTGAAGAGTTGATTGGGAGAAACATTTCCCAAGCAAGGACTTAGATTTGCGGAAATCTGAGTCCGTGCATCTAGCTATGGTGGAAATAGCTACATCAACCTTAGAAACTAGTTTCCAGGCTGTTAAATTGTTCTCTGAAAGTGGATACATTTTTTGTTAACCTGTCAGCCTCAGGCTCATACACTGGGGCTAAATTATGAAGGGCCGAATGGCCCCTGATGCCCCTGTTTCCACGTGGGCCTTCAGGCTTGCCGGAAACAAAAGTTAAGAAGCTGCTCCTTAAATTGTCCACTGCCTCTGAGGCTGCGGACATCAATCCGACCGATCCTATAAGAACAGGTTAATTGACACCCCTTGCTAGCTGCCTTGCACAAGCAGTTCACCAGAACTTCTTGCACAATGTTGAATGCCGACACTTGGTAAATCAACCCAATAGGATCAAGGTGTCACGCCGCACTGCTCTTTTCTTCCATTGTGCCTCTCTGTTGCTATGGCTGTTGCCATAGATGCGGCGGTTGCTGTGAGCATGTGATGATGACGTCATCGCTGCGCGTCTATTCCCCTCTCATGCCAGTTGGATCGTCAGACTCTCCTTGGCACGAATTGGCACCTATGTAAGTACTTGTATGAAATATTGAATATGGTGGCGCTGTGTCACACCCAGGGGATCCAAGCTGGTCACGTCCTATGAGTTACCCTGACTTCTTTCACCTCCAAGATAAAAGGCTCTCAATAGTGTAGCAATTTTCAAACAGTGTGGTAGACGCACAAACAGGTTATACTCACAAGATTTCAGTTAAAATCAGCCTTTTATTAAAAACATCACAATGGTGTCTTCAGATGCAGCTTCAGTTTTACTTAAAATACAGTTAAACTTGTTTTGGCTAAAAAAAGCCTTTATCAAGAGCATATACGGAAGCAATTTTTGGAACAAGTTGATAGTATGATATTGCTTCATACTTTATATATATATTGGTAAGTACTCGTATACCTTATACTCACTGCCCAAGTATAGGACTTACTCTGTTTGCTCCTGGGTGATATTTATTATTGTTGCTTGATTACCTTGTTGTTGAACTTTGCCTGTCTGACCACTCTTCTGTTTAACCCCTGAACTTCTGGATACTTTGTTGCCAAAACTTGCCTGTCTCTGACCTCTCTGCTGTTTTTTTCCTGTACAGCCGATTTTAAGGACTACTTACCTCATTTAATACCTCTCATTTTGTTCTACGATATTTCCTTATTCTTCCACTTGAAGCTGGGATAAGAAGACTACTGACCAAGTTTGGTCTGATATGGAAATATCCTATGAGCATTACATTATACTTGGATCATGGACCCAAATGAGGTAGCTAGAGCAATTTCTCTTCGGTGACAAATGCTGGAAACGCACTTCTCACACCTGCAAAGCCTGGATTCCAAATTGGAGACTATTACTACTATGCTCTCCTCACTTGTTGCAGAGAAAAATGCTGCTCATTTTGCCACACAGCCTATCCCTCCTAGTACCGCAACCTCCACCCCTGCATCGGGTAGCATACCCTGGATACCGTTGCCCGACAAGTTTGATGGCACTACCGACTGTAGAGGTTTTCTCAACTATAGGGTCTAAATATAGGGTTCCCTCTATGCAAGTCGTATTATCTCCATCACCTCTTTATTGTTATCGATTGTTATTTTTTAGCGATCAGATAACAGGTTATACACTATAGTAATAAATAAACAAGTAATAAATAGATAGCCATGAGGTTTTTGGCAATACTTTTTTCTATTACATCAATTTTATGTGATATTACACGGGGACCTGTGAGCCTGCATGATATTGGTGTACAATGTGAATCATGCTGAGATTCTGTGTAAAAAAGTTTTAAAATTGATCGTTTGCATGCTGCCTTTTTCAAGCACTGTGTTTTTTTGTTCTCCCGCATTGACTCTACTTGCAGCGCTCATCTATTTGGTAATCTAACATTATCCCATTATCCTAACATGTATGTTCATACTTTTATATACATTTTTTGTGTGCAATATGACAGCTTATGAGGCAGTGTTATACTGATCAGGTGTGTTTGGTTTCAATTGAGGGCGGGTTTTTGTGTAGCGAATCACATTTGTTTTATTCCCTTTTTAAACAGGTGTGGGGCTCAGCACTGTAGGCTATGACTACGGAGCACTTCCGAAATGCGTAAGCCATACAGTGCTGCGCCCTCAGCACTTCTCACATCGTTTGCTGTGTTTCTACCTGTTTTAAACTAATAAAGGATTGACTTTTTAACGAACAGCTGGAGCCGACTTTCTTTACTTGAACTTACCTTTCCAGTTATCCGGCTGTTCCTCTACTGCATTGGATGTCCAGGAGCATGTGTGCTGGGCGTGTTTACTGAGAAACCTACACTTACCGCAAGAGAGCTACGAAGTCTCACCGGGGTCACGGAGTGGAGGGGAGGAGTGTTTTGGAGCTTGGAGGATTGAAGCAGGGATAAGTTGAGGCGGGTGAGGAGTTCCACCGCTTCGTCCCTGGCTGTTTTACCCGAGCGGCAGTGGTCCTGAATAGTGTCTGTGATACGGGCACACACGTTGACACTGTCTAAATAACCCCCATATATCCACTTAACCGGTGAGTGAAAATCTTCACAACTGTTTATGTATACTTTGCCATTTGGTTGGTTCTGACTCTCTTGCTGACTGCTGTTGCTTGTAACCACTTCTGTACAGCACACATATGCATATATAAATTGCACACAGGATTATACTATTTCTGGATTACTTATACAGTTTTTGGGTTTCTATTGACTTTTTAACGGTGTTAGGTTTAAACATACATTTTTTTTCACCATTGCCATCAATGGGGCTGCGTTACAGAGCTTTACGCTCTGCGATTGCAGGTGTTAGGCTTTTTTTTAGCCGGCTCTCTCCATTGATGTCTATGGGGAAATTGTGCACGAGCACGTAACATATCGCCCGCAAACGCTGGGTTTTTGCAAACCTGTAATAGCAGCGCTGTTAAAGGTGAGTGGTGGAAATAACTAACAAGTTATTAGCGAGCCAGCCATAACGCAAAATTTGTAATCTGGCTGTATGTCAGCTGACCAAAATTTAAGCTATAAAGCTCTCATTAAGAAAACAGCAATGGATATATTTTTTACATCACAAATGAAACAATGAGCCATTTTAAGGACTTTAATGCATTTGGTAATATTGTCAAAAGATTGATCAGAAACCATCTGGGAAAGAGAATGACACCAGCAGCGACACAGGTCATTGCAACTGCAGGTCTAAGCTGAAGAGTTGATTGGGAGAAACATTTCCCAAGCAAGGACTTAGATTTGCGGAAATCTGAGTCCGTGCATCTAGCTATGGTGGAAATAGCTACATCAACCTTAGAAACTAGTTTCCAGGCTGTTAAATTGTTCTCTGAAAGTGGATACATTTTTTGTTAACCTGTCAGCCTCAGGCTCATACACTGGGGCTAAATTATGAAGGGCCGAATGGCCCCTGATGCCCCTGTTTCCACGTGGGCCTTCAGGCTTGCCGGAAACAAAAGTTAAGAAGCTGCTCCTTAAATTGTCCACTGCCTCTGAGGCTGCGGACATCAATCCGACCGATCCTATAAGAACAGGTTAATTGACACCCCTTGCTAGCTGCCTTGCACAAGCAGTTCACCAGAACTTCTTGCACAATGTTGAATGCCGACACTTGGTAAATCAACCCAATAGGATCAAGGTGTCACGCCGCACTGCTCTTTTCTTCCATTGTGCCTCTCTGTTGCTATGGCTGTTGCCATAGATGCGGCGGTTGCTGTGAGCATGTGATGATGACGTCATCGCTGCGCGTCTATTCCCCTCTCATGCCAGTTGGATCGTCAGACTCTCCTTGGCACGAATTGGCACCTATGTAAGTACTTGTATGAAATATTGAATATGGTGGCGCTGTGTCACACCCAGGGGATCCAAGCTGGTCACGTCCTATGAGTTACCCTGACTTCTTTCACCTCCAAGATAAAAGGCTCTCAATAGTGTAGCAATTTTCAAACAGTGTGGTAGACGCACAAACAGGTTATACTCACAAGATTTCAGTTAAAATCAGCCTTTTATTAAAAACATCACAATGGTGTCTTCAGATGCAGCTTCAGTTTTACTTAAAATACAGTTAAACTTGTTTTGGCTAAAAAAAGCCTTTATCAAGAGCATATACGGAAGCAATTTTTGGAACAAGTTGATAGTATGATATTGCTTCATACTTTATATATATATTGGTAAGTACTCGTATACCTTATACTCACTGCCCAAGTATAGGACTTACTCTGTTTGCTCCTGGGTGATATTTATTATTGTTGCTTGATTACCTTGTTGTTGAACTTTGCCTGTCTGACCACTCTTCTGTTTAACCCCTGAACTTCTGGATACTTTGTTGCCAAAACTTGCCTGTCTCTGACCTCTCTGCTGTTTTTTTCCTGTACAGCCGATTTTAAGGACTACTTACCTCATTTAATACCTCTCATTTTGTTCTACGATATTTCCTTATTCTTCCACTTGAAGCTGGGATAAGAAGACTACTGACCAAGTTTGGTCTGATATGGAAATATCCTATGAGCATTACATTATACTTGGATCATGGACCCAAATGAGGTAGCTAGAGCAATTTCTCTTCGGTGACAAATGCTGGAAACGCACTTCTCACACCTGCAAAGCCTGGATTCCAAATTGGAGACTATTACTACTATGCTCTCCTCACTTGTTGCAGAGAAAAATGCTGCTCATTTTGCCACACAGCCTATCCCTCCTAGTACCGCAACCTCCACCCCTGCATCGGGTAGCATACCCTGGATACCGTTGCCCGACAAGTTTGATGGCACTACCGACTGTAGAGGTTTTCTCAACTAGTGCAGACTGCATTTTCGCAATGACTCCCATACCTTCCAGTCTCATCAGTCAAAGGTTACCGTTATCATTTCTTTGTTGAAAGACAAGGCACTAGCCTGGGTCTCTCCCCTTTTGGAACAGAGTACTCAACTCTTGAACGATGCTGATACCTTAATCTCTGCATTATCTTCCTATTTGGGACTTTTGGTCACACTTCTGCTGCAGAGTACTCTCTTTTGGAACTCTGCCAGAGCAATGGATCTGTGGTACAATACACCATTGAATTTCGCACCTTAGCATTTGAGACTAGCTGGGATTGCAGTGCTTTAAAGGAGACCTTCCGGAGAGGCCTGCATGAGCGCATCAAGGATGAGCTTACTTATCGTGATGTTTTACTCTTCCCTGTATGATTTTATAGCACTCTGCATCAGTCTGAATTCAAGCTTTTAGGAAAGACAAGCTGAGAGAGAGAGAAATCATACAATCATTCCCTCTCGTCGTCCTACCCATCCAGCCACTAGAATGTCCTCTACCCCTTCAGCACCTCCAGTTACCTCAGAACCCGAAAGTCAGAGAAGATGGAGATTAAGACCAATTAAAGAATTGTGATATACTGCCGGGAAAAGCCAAAGCTTAGAGGATAAAAATGGGGTACCTCTAAGCATGGCCACTACTAATTCCCCTCAATCTTCTTGGATCTTGGCACCTATTACCCTCACCTTTCTCCAGAATTCTTTCCAAGCTCAGGCCTTTGTTGATTCAGGGGCAGCCGGAAATTTCCTAGATCACCGTTTTATGATTCACACAGGTTTGACTCTTCTCCAGAAAAAACAATATCTAAAAATAACCACCCTGGATGGCACTCCCCTTGGATCATGTTTAATCAATTTTGAATCAGCACCCCTAGCCATGACTGTGGGGTCCTACATTCTGAACAGTTGCAGTTTGATGTCATTCATTCTCCTGCAGAGCCAGTTATCCTTGGTCTTCCTTGGCTACATAAACACAATCCTCAGTTCGACTGGACTGAGGGACAGTTGGCCTCCTGGGGTAAATCCTGTTTTCTCTCCTGCCTTGCTAAGGTTACTCAACTAAACACATTACTATAGCCAGCCTTCTGACCCCTTCTAACCTTCCCTCAGTATATGCAAACTTTATGGAAGTCTTTGAAAAGAAAGCAGCTGATGTTTTACCACCTCACTGCCCATACGACTGCAAATTTGACCTCTTTTCTGGAGCCCCACCTCCTAAAGGAAGGTCTTATCCAATGTCCAAAGCTGAAACCAAAACCCTTGAATAATATATCCAAGATAATTTAGCTAAAGGCTTCATTTGCCCTTCCTCCTCTTCTGCCGGGGCTGGGTTCTTTTTTGTTGGTAAAAAGGATGGTGGTCTGAGACACTGGCCCCTATTTATCACCCCGTCAACTTACTTGCATTCGCTGGCACCAATACGCTCGCCTAAGATCGCCTAACATCGCTGCCGTGGACCTGAATACGTTCTCCAAAGTTACCAAAAAAGCTGTCAAAAAGCCGTGCACCAAGTACGGGGCAATGAACAGCGGACTGTTGCTAACTAACAGTCAAGGATCTCGCTGCTCTTCAGGCTTTTTCCCAGCTTTATTGTATACTGTCACTAAACACCCACACTATACTAAACTGTTTTACCCCTATCCTGCCGCTCCTGGACCCCGCCGCAACTAAATAAAGTTATTAACCCCTAAACCGCTGCTCCCGGAGCCCACTGCCACCTACATTATACTTATTAACCCCTAATCTGCCGCCCCCTACACCGCCGCCACGTACATTATGTTATTAACCCCTAATCTGCCCCCCTACACCGCTGCCACCTAGATAATACTTATTAACCCCTAATCTGCCATCCCCAACGTCGCTGCCACTATATTAAATGTATTAACCCCTAAACCTAAGTCTAACCCTAACACCCTCTAACTTAAATCTAATTTAAATAAATATAGATAAAATTACTATCATTAGGTACATTATTCCTATTTAAAACGAAAAACCTGTAAAATAAACCCTAAGCTAGCTACAATATAACTAATAGTTACATTGTAGCCATCTTAGGGTTTATTTTTATTTTACAGGCAAATTTGTATTTATTTTAACTAGGTTGAATAGTTACTAAATAGTTATTAACTATTTAATAACTACCTAGCTAAAATAAATACAGAAGTACCTGTAAAATAAAACCGAACCTAAATTACAATACCTAACACTACGCTACAATTAAATAAATTACATAAAATTAACTAAATTATATACAATTATCTAAAGTACAAACCCGCCCCACTAAATTACAGAAAATAATAAACAAATTACAGAAATTTAAACTAATTACACCTAATCTAATAGCCCTATCAAAATAAAAAAGCCCCTCAAAATAAAAAAAAACCCTAGCCAAACCCAAACTACCAATAGCCCTTAAAAGGGCCTTTTGCGGGGCATTGCCCCAAAGTAATCAGCTCTTTTACCTGTAAAAAAAAAATACAAACAAAACCCCCAACAGTAACAGTTCTTACCAGTCAGAAAGGTCACAGCTCATGGAGCTGGATGGGATGGTGCTGTTCCAGGACCGCACCCACCACCCACACAACCAACCCCCCAAACAAAATCCTAACTAAAAAAACATAAGCTACCCATTGTCTTGAAAAGGGCATTTGGATGGGCATTGCCCTTAAAAGGGCAGTTAGCTCTTTTGCGGCCCAAAGCCCTAACCTAAAAATAAAACCCACCAAATACACCCTTAAAAAAACCTAACCCTAACCCCCTGAAGATTGATATACCTGGAGACGTCTTCATCCAAGCTGGGCAGAAGTGGTCCTCCAGACGGGCAGAAGTCTTCATCCGAGCCAGGCAGAAGTGGTCCTCCAGACGGCAGAAGTCTTCATCCAGACGGCATCTTCTATCTTCATCCTTCCATCTTCAAGGCATCCTCTACCGACTACCCGACGAATGAAGGTTCCTTTAAGTGATGTCATCCAATATGGCGTCCCTTAGATTCCGATTGGCTGATAGAATTCTATCAGCCAATCGGAATTAAGGTAGAAAAAATCCTATCGGCTGATGCAATCAGCCAATAGGATTGAACTTCAATCCTATTGGCTGATTGGAACAGCCAATAGAATGCGAGCTCAATCCTATTGGCTTTTCCAATCAGCTGATAGGATTGAAGTTCAATCCTATTGGCTGATTGCATCAGCCAATAGGATTTTTTCCACCTTAATTCTGATTGGCTGATAGAATTCTATCAGCCAATTGGAATCTAAGGGATGCTATCTTGGATGACGTCACTTAAAGGAACCTTCATTCAACAGGTAGTCGTCGGCCGAAGAGGATGCTCCACGTCGGATGTCTTGAAGATGGACCCGCTCCGAGCCGGATGGATGAAGATAGAAGATGCTGTCTGGATGAAAACTTCTGCCCATCTGGAGGACCACTTCTGCCTGGCTTGGATGAAGACGTCTCCCGGTAAGTCGATCTTCAGGTGTTAGGTTTTTTTAAGGGTGTATTGGGTGGGTTTTATTTTTAGGTTAGGGCTTTGGGCCGCAAAAGAGCTAACTGCCCTTTTAAGGGCAATGCCCATCCAAATGCCCTTTTCAGGGCAATGGGGAGCTTAGGTTTTTTTAGTTAGGATTTTTTTGGGGGGTTGTTTGTGTGGGTGGGGGGTTTTACTGTTGGCGGGGATGTTTGTATTTTTTTTTACAGGTAAAAGAGCTGATTACTTTGGGGCAATGTCCCGCAAAAGGCCATTTTAAGGGCTATTGGTTATTTTTTTTTATTTTTTTTGGGGGGGGGCTTTTGTATTTTAATAGGGATATTAGATTAGGTGTAATTAGTTTAAATTTCTTTAATTTGTTTATTATTTTCTGCAATCTAGTGGTTTTTTTTGTACTTTAGATAATTTTATATAATTTAGTTAATTGTATGTAATTTATTTAATTGTATTTAATTGTAGTGTAGTGTTAGGTGTTATTGTAACTTTTTTTTTTTTTAAGGTTTTATTTTACAGGTACTTTTGTATTTATTTTAGCTAGGTAGCAAGTAAATAGTTAATAACTATTTTGGTAACTATTCTACCTAGTTAAAATAAACACAAACTTGCCTGTAAAATAAAAATAAACCCTAAGATGGTTACAATGTAACTATTAGTTATATTGTAGCTAGACTAGGGTTTATTTTATAGGTAAGTATTTAGTTTTAAATAGGAATAATGTAGTGAATGATAGTAATTTTATTTATATTTATTTAAATTCGATTTAAGTTAGGAGGTGTTGGGGTTAGACTTAGGTTTAGGGGTTAAAAAATTTAATATAGTGGCGGCGACATTCTGGACGGCAGATTAGGGGTTAATAACATAATGCAGGTGGCGGTGGTGTAGGGGGGGCAGATTAGAAGTTAATAACATAATGTAGGTGGCGGCGGTGTTGGGGGTGGCAGCTTAGGGGTTAATAAGTATAATGTAGGTGGCGGCAGTGGCGGGGATGGCAGATTAGGGGTGTTTAGACTCGGGGTATATGTTAGGGTGTTAGGTGTAAACATAACTTTATTCTCCCATAGGCATCAATGGGATATCGGGCAGCAGCAAACATAAGCATTCGCTGCTTTCAGACTCCCATTGATTCCTATGGCATCCGCCACCTCCAGGGCGGCGGATTTAAAACCAGGTACGCAGGGCCAGAATAGTGCTGAGCGTACCTGGTAGAAATTTGTTAACTTTCAAAAGTAATCAGATAGTGCCGAATTTGCATTCGGAAAATCTGTAGTGAAGTAAGCATCGATCTGTGCTGGACTGAGACCGGCAGATCGTATGTTACATCACAAAATTCTCCTTTTGCCTGTCTGTAGGGTTTAATAAATAAGGGGAATTCCAGCGTATTTGCGGTTGACGGCTTGATAAATAGGCCCCACTGTATCGATTACAGAGCCCTAAACAACATAACAATCAAGAATCGTTATCCTATTCCCTTGATCACTGAATTGTATGATGCACTCCAAAATGCTTGCTACTTTACAAAATTAGATCTTTGTGGGGCACATAATCTCATTCGTATCTTCCAGGGACATGAGTGGAAGACTGCTGTCAACACAAGATCAGGGCATTACGAGTACCTTGTGATGCCTTTTGGGCTGTGAAATGCCCCTGCTGTCTTTCAAGCATTCGTCAATGATGATTTCCATGACCAACTTAATCGTACTGTCATCGTCTATCTGGATGACATCCTCATATTCTCCACAACCCTGGAAGAGCACCATGAGCATGTGAAAAAGGTGCATATTCGTGTCAGAAACAATTCTCTGCTAGCCAAATTGGAGAAATGTGAATTTGATCAAGTCCATATTGAATTTCTTTGATATATCATTTCAAAAGAAGATTTCGCCATGGATTCCACTAAGCTAAAAGCAGTTCTAAAATGTCTCAGCCCACCACATTGAAGGATTTACAGGGTTTTTCCAACTCTTATCACACATTTATAAAGATTTTTTCCAAGATTGTTGCTCCACTCACTGAGCTGACTAAACAAAACAAAGACTGTAAGAATTGGCCTCCAGTAGCTGTGGATGCTTTCTCTCATCTGAAAACAGCCTTTTGTACTGCTTCTATACTACGTCATCTGGATCCTGATTTACAGTTCACTTTAGAGGTTGATGCCACTGAAATAGGAGCTGGTGCTGTCTTAACCCAAAGAGACCCTTGAACCTCCAAATTGCATCCTGTGGCCTTTTTCTCTAAGCGTTTCTCTCCTGCAGAGAGGAGTTATGACATGGGAAATCGTGAACTCCTAGCCATCAAGATGGCTCTTATTGAATGGTGTCACTAGCTAGAGGGTACTACTAACCCTATTCAAATACTCATGGATCACAAGAACCTGACGTACTTAGAGACTGCCCATTGACTCAATCCTCGACAGGCCAGGTGGGCCTTATTCTTTTCCCGTTTTAACTTTATAGTCTCTTACCTTCCTGGGTGCCAAGAATATAAAGGCTAATGCCCTTTCCTTCAGTTTCTCCTGTCTAATGACTCTTCTGAAGCTCCTAACGAACACATCATTCTTCCCTTCTGTGTGGTTTTTCAGCTTAACACCTCTCTTTTTCAAAGACGGCAACATGCCCAGTCAAGAAAACCTTCTGAAGCCCCTGCGGCTCCTGAGATCCTTTATGTTCCTCTAAACCTTTGCTCTCCTGTGCTATCCTCGGCTCATGACAGCAAGCTATCTGGTCATCCTGGTTTGACAAGAACCTTTTGAACTCATTTCCCAACATGTCTGCTGGCCTACCATGAAGTCGGACTCTCAGGATTATGTCAAGGCTTGTAAAACTAAATAAGACTCCCCGTTCCCTACCTCATGGCCTCCTTCACCCATAGTCCATACCTAAACAACCATGTACACACTTAGCCATGGATTTTGTTGTTGATTTCCCTCCTTCTGACCATCATACAGTCATCTGTGTTGTGGTGGATCTGTTCTCCAAATTGGCTCATTTTGTACCTTTACCTAAGTTACCTACAGCCCAAGAATTATCGACTCTTTTTCTGTTACACGTGGTATGACTCCATGGTATACCTATAAATATCGTCTTTGACAGAGGACCTCAATTTGTTTCTACCTTTTTGAGAAGCTTTTGCAAATTGCTTGGAACCACTGTTTCTTTGTCCTCTGGATATCACCCCTAGACTAACGGGCAGACAGAGAGAACGAACCAGGATCTTGAAGCTTATCTCAGAACATATTTCAATTCATAGCATACTAATTGGTCTGGATTGTTACCCCTAGCTGAATTGGCAAAGAACACTTATTGGCATTCTTCTCTGCAATTCTCTCCTTTACAGGCTGCAGCTGGTTATCAACCTTGTGTTTTTCCTCTTTCTGCTCAGTCTACAGGAGTGCCTGCAGCAGAATGTCACTTCACTGACCTCACTACCCATTGGCAATTAATTCACTCTCAGTTACAACGGTCAACTGTCTCCAGATAAAAGAGGTTTGCTGATCATCATTGAGCTAACATTCGTGCCTTTTCTAAAGGTGATCGTGTCTGGGTCTCTACCCAACATATCCACTTACATGAACCTTGTCACAAATTAGGGCCTCTGTATATTGGTCCTTATAAAGTCCTCAATAGACTTACTTCTGTTGCCTACAGAGTGGCCTTGCCTAAATCCTTGCACATTCACCCAGTCTTTCACATCTCCTTGCTCAAACCCTACATCATGAATAGGTATACTCGACTCAGACATCCTATTTCTCCACTTCGGATTCATGGTGAACCGGAGTATGAGATTGCCAAAATCCTGGACTCCAGAATCAAGCACAGACAATTACAGTACCTCATGCACTGGAAGTTTTACTATGTTGCAGAGCTTCCTGGGTCCCTGCCCGTGATGTGCATGCTCCATCTTTGGTCTCCAGGTTCCATGCTGCTCACCCTTTGAAGCTAAATCTGGTTCCCGGAGTGAACCCTTGAGTGGGGGGCTGTTATTATGAGTAGAGCACAAATTTTTGCACCCAAGTCACCCGAAAAGCAAGGTTAAAGAGCATGAAAGCTGTGATTAAAAATCAGGATTATTGCTCAAAATATTGATTTCTGAACTCTTGCTAAGTTAAAACATTAGTATTGTCTTGTTTAAAAATGAATATGGGAGTGACTTCCTGTTGGAGGCGGAGCAGGCAGGTAGCTGCAGGTAGCTGCAGGTGCTGTGGAAGCTTCGCGCCTCTGTATGAGGCCTAATTCACCACCAACTGGTGCCTCTGTTGCCCTTGGCCACGCACAGGCCTGGGCTATTTGACTCTGACCCGGCATAAGGAAGTCAATATTCTGCAGCCTAAAAGTGCACGTTGGCTGGTGCACACCTTTCTTCACTGGAAAGAGACACTTACAGATGTGTTCTGTTAATGTTATACAGAGCCGTATAGGGGTGGCTGTGAGCCTTTTCGCTTAAATTCATATGGTATACAAAAGCTGCTACCCCAAGTAAATCACTTTCTTTAAAGATCTACCGGAGCCTACCCGCTTAAAGACTATTTCCCTCAAAACACTGCATATTTTCAGGGGCTGGCCGCACAAAGCCGCCGCTACAACACTCACCTGGTGGAGTAGTTATTGCCGGCGAGCGGCTAGCTCTTTCTGTTCCTGGCTGAGACCCGAGCTGCACCCTGAATGGTTCCTGTGGGCTGAATATACCGGGGAACTTTGTTATCGCGAGCAGCAAAGCCGCTCTCCCTGGACGAGAGTTGCGGGTGACGAGAAGTTGGAGCCCCCTGGACGGGCACACAGCCAAAGTGTTTGCACCTCCCCCAACGCGAGGTGCTGGTAGCATCACTGTACCGCGGTCCTGGTTACCGCCTGATCGGGGCCTCTTTCATTCTGCATGCTGCTCTTGGATCTCGGAGGTCTGGTCTGAGGGGTTTTACGGACGTCCGTTGCTGCAGTGCGGGTGGCTTAGATCATCGCGCAAGTGTATCTGCATCTGTATCACAGTCAGAGGGCTTCTGGCTTCGACAGCTTTCTTCCTACGAGGATTAAGTGGGGCTAGTATCCGAGGAGGCTCCTATTACCGGTCCCGAGGAACTATATCCAGGTCTGTTTGTCGGCTTCACGCCGACGTTAAAACACTTTAAGCTTGTGTGGTATAAAGGCTCATTCTGTGTCTGTGTCCTGCTTAGGGTGGCACATAGACTTTCCACTTTGACTGGATTTACTGACGGGACCGGCATCTACATCGGGCTATGTAAGCCGCTACCTTAGCAATTCACAGGGGGTACGAGACCAAGAGTTGGGTCAAGGACGACTAACCTCAGGGTGGAAGGCCCTAGACTTATGTTTCAGTTACATGTGCTTAATTTGTCTTGTTTGGCCTCCTCAGGCAGATACATTTTTTCATTACTATAGACCATACAGAAGGGTCAGTTGCCCCTAGGAGTAGGGGCTTAGAGAAAAATGCACACATGGGTATTTTGTTATGCAATGTTATTTGATGTAAAAGCATAAGTGGCTGTTTCCTATAGATCTTTGGTATTGACAGCTAGCTACTGTTAAAGGGTACTGAAGCTGAACCCCACGCACGATAGATAAGCGATATAAAATGGGTACTATGAGTACTATGCCACATTGATTTTATTCATTTAGATATTTAAGATAACAGCACTGCTCTATTGGTTGCGGGAATATAGCCCCTTAGATCAAGCTTTAGCTTTATAGTATTGCATACCTAATTTTGGACAGGTAACCCCCTTGAGGGGGGGTATACCCCAAAAACTTATCTATTATAATTTTATATTGGTTTAGAAGCTGTGAATTGCACTTTCACATCAGCCTTGTATTTTTGATAAAAGTTAAATTTTAGGGCATCACGAGAGTCTAAGTGTAACAAAAACACTGTATTATTTGCAGAGCACTGATTTGGTTTTGTAGGTTTTTTTTTTTGTTTTTTTTTTGGTTATATGGTTTTTTAATTTAATTGTATTACACATTATAGATAGTTGTCCCACAAGATGTAGTATTTTGTCACAATCTGTTAGAGCACTATAAGTTTTTGCATTGAGTATTCAGACCTGTCCTCTTTATTATTAAAGACATATAGACATCAGCTGTTATAGCACAGAATAAATCACAGTCATGCCCTGTCCATGGACAAATACATTAACCCAAGAAGCTCACCCTCCAATATGCCCCCTAAAGCAAGGGAGAAAAAGGGGAGCGGCAGGAATCTGGATTCCAGTATAGCCTCCCCATTGGATAAAAGTGTCTCCAATTCCCCTCCAATCAATTTGGTAGAATTTGCAGCTGAAGTGGCCAAAATACTTACACCCCAATTTGACATGATCAAACAGGAGATCAGAAGTGAGATATCAAACCTCACTCTTGAGGTTAGACAGTTCTCCTCAAGATTAGACGAAATTGAGAATCGGGTCTCAGACCTGGAGGACAGATTCAATGTATTGGAGCCTACAACGGACACCCATAGCAAAATCATTTCGGCCTTGCAAGCTAAGATTGAGGACCTCGAAGACCGATCGAGACGCAACAATCTTAAAGTGATCGGTCTACCCGAGTCCCCTGAATTTCAAGACTTAATGAATTTTGCCACTACTATATTACCCCAGGCTTTGCAGATCCCGGCTCCTGCTGCTCCCTTTTTGATTGAAAGAGCTCACAGGATAGGTCAAAGACGTGAGTTCAGCGAAGCTGTACGACCAAGGCCGATAATTTTTAAGTTTGTGAACTTCCAAGATAAGCTATTATATCTCAAACACTACAGGAAATGTGGCTCTCTTTTCGTAGGCTCCCATAAGCTTTTAGTGTTTCAAGATTTTTCATCTGAAACACTAACTAAGAGAAGAGACATGTCCTTTTTTTATGGGAGACTACAGAAAGAAAACTACAATATCAGGCTGATTTACCCCGCAAAGTTAATTGTACAGAAAGATGGCACTACACATACACTCAATAATGTTAGAGAAGCGGAGACCTTCTGTAGGGAAGCAGGTGTACCCTGATTAGGTATCAAATTGTACTAAGTGTAAGCCCTTTGATCTTAGAATGTTAATATTTAATCACTATGAGACTTGCTCATGGAATCATGGTTTTCACAGTGCAGACTGTATTAGTTATAGAATTGGTGTCCTTTTCTAATTCCTATTTTTGTTATGTTTTCTGGGGGGGGGTGGTTGGGTGTCCCAAGTTGCCCTGGGTTTTTTTTTTTTTTTTTTTTCCTCTCCCTTTCTCGGTCCTCCGCCCCCTTATTTCCCCCTCCTCGCTTGACCGCCACCTCTTGGATGGAGGTCCCCAGTCCTGTTCTTGGTCATATAGAACACCCTTCAATGGGTGGGGGACGATAAGTTGAAAAATATTAATGGCACATAACCTTAAACTATTGTCTTGGAACGTAGGGGGCATTAACTCTCCAATTAAAAGGAAAGCCATAATAAAACATCTGGGGAAATTTAACCCTGATATAGTTCTCTTACAAGAACTACACCTTAATATTACTGAAATCCCTAAACTTAAATCCAAGTGGGTGGGTGAAGTGGTAGCGGCTCCATTCTCGTCAAGGAAGAGGGGGGTCGCAATCTTGATAAACCAGAAATTAGATTATCAAATAGTTAATACGGAGGCTGACCCTGAAGGGAGATTCTTAATACTTGAAGTGAAGGTTAATCATACTAGATATATACTTTGTAATATATATGGCCCAAATCAAATTGACCATACCTTCTGGTCAAATCTTTCTGTAAAACTGCACAATTTTATTGGATTAAATCTAATTATGGCTGGAGATTTCAACCTATTAGCGGACCCCTTGCTAGATAGCTCTAACAAAAGAGCGTTAAATAGTAGAGGCAGAAAAGTACGGATTTTCCAGAAACTATGCTCTCATTTGGGCCTGGTCGATCTATGGCGGGTACAGAATCCGGATGACTCTACATATTCGTGTGTATCCCATGTCCAGCGTTCATTCTCCCGGCTTGATTACTTTCTGGTATCAGAAACAATGCTTGGCCGGAACTGGGCTACTGGGATCGAAAATATTGTTATCTCCGACCATGCCGTCATATCACTAAAGCTTGATGCGGACCAGAGGCGGATGGGAACGAGTCATATTACCTTCCCTAGATATCTAGGTAATAATGTTAAATTTCAGCAGCATTTATGTTTGAAATGGGCTGAATATTTTAACAATAATGGTAATTTTATAGATAAAACGGAGATATTTTGGGAAGCCTCTAAGGCCGTTATGCGCGGAGAGATTAAATCCTATACACTCTATTGGTCAAAACATTGTAGTTTAGTGTCTAGACAATTAGCTAACCGCGTTAAAAACACATATAGATCCTATATCAGTAGACACACTAGAGAAAGCTGGGAGGCATACACTACAGCAAAGACTCTGCGAGACACACATTTGAAACAGGTCAGTGCCCAGGAAGAAATTAGAATGAAAGCCAGATACGGGGGCTTCACGGGCAGATCGGCGAAGTTTTTAGCAAGGTTAGCCAATTCTTCTCCTAGACGTGCTATCACGGCCATTAAATTTGGGGATAAAAGATTCACAAGGCGCGTGGATATTGAAAAAGCGTTCTTTGAATTCTTTCAGACTTTGTATAGTCAAGACTCCCTTAACTCAGAGAAGAAAGAGGCTTTCTGGAGTAAGATCAAAGTACCACGCCTATCCACAGAGGCTAGGGACACTATTAACGTGCCCATTACTGAGGAGGAAATTGCTTGGTCAATTAAGAACGCGAAATCTAACAAAGCTGCGGGTCCAGATGCTCTCCCTATTGAATACTATAGAATTCTACAACCACATGTGACGCCTATATTAACTAAGTTATTTAATCTCTATTTCTCTGAGAACACTCGATGTTCCACCTTTTTTGCTTCGGCGAACATTTCATTGATCCTTAAAAAGGGCAAGGATCCTGAGTTACCTAGCTCTTATAGACCCATCTCAGTCCTGAACACTGATTATAAACTTTTAGCAGCTATCATAGCCACACAATTGAAACCCTTTATGGGCGAGCTAATTCATGAGAACCAATCCGGTTTTATGCCCGGACGCAACCCCGTAAAGAATACAAGGAAACTCTTGATATTGCTCGAATCTTGCTGGAATAAATACAAATCTTTAGAATCGGACGATAGCATAGACAAGGCCATCCTAACGGTTGACGCCGAGAAGGCTTTCGATAGGGTCAGCTGGGATCATTTGTTCTATACGCTGGACCGATTTGGGCTTACAGGATCTTTTAACAATTACATACATCTAATCTATAGCACTCCCTCCTCGGCGGTGATTATTAACAATTCATACACACAATATTTTGATCTATCTAGAGGTACTAGACAGGGTTGCCCACTTTCACCCTTCCTGTTTAACCTCAGTATTGAACCCCTAGCTATCCGTTTACGACAAGAACTGGAGGGGATTCCATGGGCGGATGAGAAGATGGTGCTTCTCCTATACGCGGACGATCTCCTATTATTTTTATCTAATCTTAAAGTATCTCTCCCTATTCTACAGAGTATTACCCAAGAGTTTGGAGAAATATCTGGATTCAAGATTAATACCTCCAGATCAGAATTAATGTGGATACATAAAAACTTGCCACCACATATGAAACATCCTTTTCAAGAAGTTTCCCAGATTACATATCTGGGCTTATGTCTATCTAGAAACTCGGAGGAATGGTATAGATTAAATCACAGGATAGTACTGGACTCTTGCAAGAAAAAGCTTGAAGAATGGGCTAGGTTACCAATTTCTTTAACTGCTAGGGTGACCCTGATTAAATCGGTTATCTTCCCAAAACTCCTCTATGTGTTACAAAACATTCCGTGGCTCCTGCATAAAAAAGACATTACTATGTATAATAAAGCTTGTGCGAAATTTCTATGGAATGGCAAGAGACCACGGATTGCCTCCCTTAAACTTATGAATTCCAAATTATCAGCTGGCTTGGCGCTTCCTAATATCCAGATATATAACTTGGTTATTATAGCCAGATTCGCTTTAGATTGGCTAACCAAGAAGGAGCAGATCACATCCCTTTTATGGGAATCTCAGGCCGTAACTCCCTTCCAGTTAAAGGCTCTTCTGCATTGCCCTCTCGCGTCATTGCCTTCCAATATATTCTATCTAGGTACCTACAAAAATGTTATTATGGCCTGGCAAAAACTGTGTACAGAATTGGGCATCTCACCCTATGTCTCACAATATTTACCCATAACGGGTAATCCAGAATTTAGTCCCGGCCTCCACAATCAGATATTTAGAAACTGGGAGGCAAAGGGCCTTCGGACCCTGGGTCAAATGCGAGACACAGAGGGACATGCAGTAACATTCCAAGAAATTGCGACACGATACGCGTTAGGGACACAAGAGTTCTATGCCTATCTTCAACTCAGGCACTTTCTCTGGGAGCTGAACACAAAACATGGGGACAATTGGACCATGGGAGAATTACAGCCCACGATTACGATATATGCAGCAGGAGCATATGCTATTTCTCCTTTATATTCTGTATTGAGTCAGAAAGCATCAAACCTGCAAATTAACGAAATGGTCGATAGGTGGTCTATCTTATTCCCAGAAATTGATGAAGGGGTTATTGTCGGAAGCTTTAAAATAGCTCAACAGGGTTGGGTTCCGACGATTTGGAGGGAGTCGCAGATAAAAATTGGGCTGCAGAGATACCTTACACCTGCGGTCCTCTCTAAATGGTACAAAACAAAGGTGCTTTGCTCCAGATGTTCAGCCCTAGGAGCTGACTTATACCACTGTTTATGGAGCTGCCCTAAAATATGTCAATACTGGGGAAAAATCACATTTTGGATGATGATGGTTTTGAGGTTGGATCATAAACTTTCCCCAATTGAAATCTTCTTCCTGGTAAAATTCCAGGGTATCAATAAGAACTATAGCTTGATAAATACTATTATATTAACAGCACGTTCCCTCATTTTTAAAGCATGGAAAGCATCATCGGCTCCTACTATGGTCCAACTTAAATTGGCACTGTGTAACCAATTTATATCAGAACAGTTTAATATGCCATTCCCACAAGATAAACACTTAGGAGTATTTTTCAAAAAATGGGAGCCATTTTTAAGATCCCTGCCTTCACTTCAACAACAAAAATTAATCAAACCAGTTAGAAATTCGGAATTTGTCCAGATTAATATCTTAGCGGGCCACTTCCCCGAAGACTGGGTAACGGATGCCGAATGAGATGGCCGAGGGGGAGGGGATGGGGATCGAGAAACGGGGAGGATTACTACGGTTTTTTTTTTTTTTGGTTTTTTTTTGCCCAGGCCGATATGAGTTGTCTTGCTCTAATAGGGGGGGAGAAAAAGGGGGAAAATTCAAGAGACGAGGAAGGATTAGCTAATATACAAAGGTTTAACAGGTTAATTTTTTATGTTCCATTTTCACTGTTAGTTGATATAAATATATGTGCCCTAAAATAATTTTGATTGACTGGAATGATATACAGGCACTCTTTTTTCTTGTTTTATTCGTATATGGCTGTATTTATATATTATGTATATTCACTGTGACATGTGTTTTTATATTTGGTAACCGAGATCTTAGTAACCTTCTCTGTCTTTGTTAAAAAAAAAAAAAAAAAAAAAAAATGAATATGAACTTGTTTGCTTTGCATTATTCAAGGTCTGAAAACACTGCGTCTTTGTTATTTTGACCAGTTGTCATTTTCAGCAAATAAATGCTATAAAAGATATTCGCCTAGATTATGAGTTTTGCTCTATAGAGGGTGTGAAACGAACGCAACAAAAGTTGCATTATTTCACCCCCCATAGTGCTGCCATTACTAGTTTCTGAAAAGCCTCCTTGTACGTGTGATATGGTTGCGATAAGCTCCATACCGCACAAAATCCAAGTGCTGAGAATAAGTGCTTGTGCACGCTTTCCCCATAGACATCAATGGGGAGAGAGTGTTAGAAAAAAACTAACACCTGAAGTGCGGAATGAA
Organism: Bombina bombina; assembly: GCF_027579735.1. Classification (NCBI taxonomy): domain Eukaryota; kingdom Metazoa; phylum Chordata; class Amphibia; order Anura; family Bombinatoridae; genus Bombina; species Bombina bombina. The sequence continues at coordinate 455,597,402 of NC_069501.1, read as the reverse complement.
TAGCTCCATAAAGCAACCCAATTGACGTCTATGGGGAAAAAAAGTTATGTTTAAACCTAACACCCTAACATAAACCCCAAGTCTAAACACCCCTAATCTGTCACCCCCAACATCGCCGATACCTAAATAAAGTTATTAACCCCTAATCTGCCGCTCCCGACATCACCGACACCTAGATAAAGTTATTAACCCTAATCTGCCGCCCCAATATCGCCGACACCTAAATAAAATTATTAACCCCTAATCTGCCACCCCCGACATCACCCACACCTAAATAAAGTTTTAAACCCCCTAATCTGCCACCTCGACATCGCCAACACCTAAATAAAGTTATTAAACCCTAATCTGCCGCCCTGACATTACCGATACCTAAATAAAGTTATTAACCCCTAATCTGCCATCCCCGGCATCGCTGACACTTAAATAAAGTTATTAGCCCCTAATCTGCCGCCCAACATAACTGACATCTAAATAAAGTTATGAACCCCAAATCTGCCGCCCCCGACATCGCTGACACCTAAATAAAGTTATTAACCTCTAATTTGCCCCCCTGACATCGCTGACACCTAAATAAAGTTATTAAACCCTAATCTGCCGCTCCCGACATTGTCATCACTAATAAAAGTTATAAACCCCTAGTCCAACGCGCCCCGACAACACCGCCACTATAATAAATGTATTAACCCCTAAACCTCTGGCCTCCCACATCACTGCCACTAAATAAACCTATTAACACCTAAACCACTAGCCCCCCACATCGCAAAAAACTAAATTAAACTATTAACCCCTAAACCTTACAACCCCATAACTTTGTATTAAAATTACAATATCCCTATCTTAAAATAAATAAAAACTTACCTGTGAAATTAAAAAACCTAAGTTTAAACTAACAATTAACCTAACATAACTATTATACTAAACTATTAAACTAAAATTAAAATAACTACCAATTAAAAAAAAAAAAATTACACATTAAAAACACTACAAAAGAATTTAAAATTATAAAAAATAAAAAATACTACATTACGAAAAATAACTAACACTAAATTATGAAAAATAACAAATGAAATAATCAAAAATAAAAACAATTACAGCTAATCTAATAGCCCTATAAAAATAAAAAACAAAACACAAAATAAAAACACCCCCTAGCCTACTATAAACTACCAATAGCCATTAAAAGGGCCTTTTGTAGGGCATTGCCCTAAAGAAATCAGCTCTTTTACCTTGAAAAAATACAAAGACTCCCCAACATTAAAACCCACCACTTAACCAACCCCCCAAAATAAAAAAACTAACTCTAACAAAAACCTAAGCAACCCATTGCCCTGAAAAGGGCATTTGTATGGGCATTGCCCTTAAAAGGGCATTCAGCTCTTTTAAAAAAACAAAAACAAACCCTAATCTAAAAAAAACCCATGCAAAAAAAGTTTTTAAAAAAACCTAACGCTAACCCCCAAAGATCCACTCACCGTTTCTGAAGTCCGGACATCCATCCTCATCCAGGTGGCGAGAAGTCTTTATCCAGCCGTCGTCTTCTATCCTCCACCCGGCGGCATGGAGCGGAGCCATCCTTAAAGACATCCGGCGTGGAGCATCCTCTTCATATGGTCACCGCCGTACACTGGATCTTCAATGTAAGGGAGCCTTTTCAAAATGGCATCCCTTGCATTCCTATTGGCTGATTTGATTCTTAAAAATTTAAATCAGCCAATAGGATGAGAGCTACTGAAATCCTATTGGCTGTTCAAATCAGCCAATAGGATGAGAGCTACTTAAATTCTATTGGCTGATTTTAATAGCCAATAGAATTTCATTAGCTCTCATCCTATTGGCTATTTTGAACAGTCAATAGGATTTCAGTAGCTCTCATCCTATTGGCTGATTTGAATTTCAATAATCAAATCAGCCAGTAGGAATGCAAGGGAAACATTTTGAAAATGCTCCCTTGCATTAAATATCCTGTGTACGGAAGTGACCATATGAGAAGGATCCTCCGCGCCAGATGTCTTCAAGGATCGATCCGCTCCACGCTGCCGGGATGAAGCCAGAAGACGCCGCCTGGATGAAGCTAGAAGACACCGCCTGCATGAAGACTTCTCACCGCCTGGATGAGGATGGATGTCCGGACTTCAGAAACTGTGAGTGGATCTTTGGGGGTTAGTGTTAGGTTGTTGTTTTTTAACTTTTTTTGGGTGTTTTTTTTTTTTTTAAGATTAGGGTTTGGGCTTTTTTTTAAAAGAGCTGAATGCCCTTTTCAGGGCAATGTAAAAGAGCTGAATGCCCTTAAAAGGGCAATTCCCATACAAATTCCCTTTTCAGGGCAATTGGTAGCTTAGGTTTTTGTTAGAGTTAGGTTTTTTATTTTGTGAGGTTGGCTGGATGGTGGGTTTTACTGTTGGGCGGTCTTTGTTTTTTTCAAGGTAAAAGAGCTGATTTCTTTAGGGCAATGCCCTACAAAAGGCCCTTTTAAGGGCTATTGGTAGTTTATTGTAGGCTAGGGCTATTAGATTAGGTGTAATTGTTTTTATGTTTGAAAATTTCTTTTGTTATTTTGTGTAATTTAGTGTTTGTTATTTTTTGTAATTTAGTATTTTTTATTTTTTGTAATTTTAGACTTAAGTTTTGTTTAGTAGTGTTAGTTTTTTTTTTAAATGGTAGTTATTTTAATTTTAGTTTAATAGTTTAGTATAATAGTTATGTTAGGTTAATTGTTAGTTTAAACTTAGCTTTTTTTAATTTCACAGGTAAGTTTTTATTTATTGACAAATAAAAACAGGGTGGAGGTGGCACCTATGGCAATCTGTGGTTTAAAAAATAATATAATATCCCCAGAGGGTCATAAAAGTTCTCAGGAATTAGACAATTTGAAACTGTGTATAATAGAATTCATAGTTTATTAACACATATAAAAAATACCATAATAAAGAATTAAAAGATTAAGCTTGTATGTCTAAAAACTAATGAATTGACACCAGTGTCTTATCTGAATATGTTTTAAAATTATAAAAAACAAACAACAAACCTAAAGCTTCAATAGTAGAATAGATCTTAACAAAAGAAACAGTGATGTGAGGTGTACACACCAACCTTATCACTTTAAATGTAACAATGATGCGAGGAGCTCTCGCTGGACTTCCAACTTTAAATATCACAATGTTAATCACATTAAAGAGTCATTTTTCGAATATCACAGGCAGTATCCCCAAACAAAGATGATTAGATCAAGTTTAATTAACTTATTTGGCTGTTTAATGAGATGCACTCCAAGCAATGAATTGGTAAAGTTCTCCCGGGCTCGGAAGCCTAAAGTGGAAGCAGTGTAATCACAATAGAGACTGTTTTTTTGGTATTAGATTAGTAAAGGGTCCCACAGTATTGTCTCCAATTCTTACTCCTAATAAGAGAAAGCAGTCTTTGGATGGATGCACACTTACCCTGTCTTTTGGTCAGCAGCAGTAGCGGTGATATTGTTTGTCCGCTTACCTGCTTGCTCCAACTCCGCTGGGTTTGTGTGTGTGTAGACTGGGATTGATCACGTCTGTGTTCCGGATTGGCTCCTCTTTTTCGTGCTCACACTTTTCAAAATGTAGTTCCTCTTCAGTGGGTTAAACTCCTACCGTTTGTTCAGCTTCCCTATGTTCAAGGGGATTTTTGGCAATACAGCTGTTTTAGCGGCCCTGGGAGTAAAGTTGCAGTCACTCTGAAACTGTTTGCGATCAGCTGGTCAGGTTTTTTCTACGCGTTTCAGCTCTCCAAATGAGCCTTTGTCAAGAATCTTTTTTTTAATTTATTTTAAGATAGGGATATTGTAATTTTAATTTAAAGTTAGGGGGTGATAGGTTTAGGGGTTAATAGTTTAATTTATTAGTGGTTATGTGGGGGGGGGTCTGGTGGCGTAGGGGATAATAGGTTTATTTACTAGTGGCAATTTGGGGGGCTGGCGGTTTAGGGTTTAATAACTTTATTATAGTGGCAGGGATGGGGGTGGGCAGCAGGCTAGGGGTTAATACGTTTTAAATAGTCTTTGTGATGCGGGGGGCCTTGGTTTAGGGGTTAATAGGTAGTTTATAGGTGTTAGTGTACTTTGTAACACTTTAGTTATGAGTTTTGTGAAACATTTTTGTTACACAAAATCCATAACTACTGCTCTCAGATGGCTGTATGGATTGTGTAGGTATAGGCTGCAATTCAAGCATTTTAGCCTCACCGCACAACTTGTAATACTGGTGTTATGGAAATCCCATGCAAAAATGTCATTTTTTTAAGTGCGGGATTGAAGTTGTGTTACAGGCTAAAATGCTTGCGATATAGCTATACCGACACGACTCGTAATGGCTGCATTACTGTTTTTATGCTGAAATTGCCATTTTTTTTAGCGTTAAAACCGTAACACAAAAATCATAATATTTGAATAGTAAAACTAGATAATTTTGCAGTGGTCTTTATATACAGTTTATATATATATATAAATATATATATATATATATATATATATATATATACACACACGCACACACAGGCACACCTTGTTTTATTGCTTCACAGATATTGCTCTTTTTACAAATTATAGGTTTGTGGCAACTCTGTGTTGAGCAAGACTATCTGCAACATTCTTCCTACATATGTACACATATAAACACATAAATACACATATATACACACCTATACATACACACCACTAGCAAAAAGGTTATGACTCGCTGACGGCTCAGATGATGGTTACCAGTTTTCAGCAATAAATTATTTTTTAAATAAGGTATATACATTGTTTGTTTGTTTGTTTTAGACACTTAATAGACTGCAATATAGTATAAATATAACTTTTATATGCCCTGGAAAATATGAGTGTGACTCACTTTATTGTATACAGTATCTCACAAAAGTGAGTAAACCCCTCACTTTTTTGTAAATATTTGATTATATCTTTTCATGAGACAACACTGAAGAAATTACACTTTGCTACAATGTAAAGTAGTGAGAGTACATCCTGTATAACAGTTAAATTTGCTGTCCCCTAAAAATAACTCATCGCACAACCAATAATGCCTAAACCGTTGGTAACAAAAATGAGTACACCCCTAAGGGTAAATGTCAAAATTGGGCCCAATTTTTTTGTGGCCACCATTTTTTTCAAGCACTGCCTTAACTCTCTTGGGCATGAAGTTCACCACAGCTTCACAGCTGCCACTGGAGTCCTCTTCCACTCCTCCATGATGACATCTCGGAGCTGGACCTTGCACTCCCCCACATTCTGTTTGAGGATGCCCCACAGATGGTCAATAGGGTTTTGGTCTGGAGACATGCTTGGCCAGTCCATCACCTTTACCCTCAGCTTTCTTAGCAAGGCAGTGGTCGTCCTGGAGGTGTGTTTGGGGATGTTATATTGGAATACTACCCTGCAGCCCAGTCTCTGAAGGGAGGGGATCATGCTCTGCTTCAGTATGTCACAGTACATGTTGGCATTCATGGTACCCTCAATGAACTGTAGCTCCCCAGTGCCGGCAGCACTCATACAGGCCCAGACCATGACACTCCCACCACAATGCTTGACTGTAGGCAAGGCACAGTTGTCTTTGTACTTCTAATCTGGTTGCCGCCACACACGCTTGACACCATCTGAACCAAATAGGTTTATCTTGGTCTCATCAGACCACAGGACTTTCTTGTGCATCATGTTTAGAAGAGGCTTCCTTCTGGGACGATAGCCATACAGACCAATTTGATGCAGTGTGCAGGGTATTATCTGAGCACTGACAGGTTATTTACCAAAGACAACCTCTGGATATAACTCTGAGCACGTGCACTCAACTTCTTTGGTCGACCATGGCGAGGCCTGTTCTGAGTGGAACCTGTCCTGTGAAACCGCTGTATGGTCTTGCACACCGTGCTGCATCTCAGTTTCAGGGTCTTGGCAATCTTTTTATAGCCTAGGCCATCTTTATGTAGAGCAACAATTATTTTTTTCAGGTCCTCAGAGAGTTCTTTGCCACGAGGTGCCATTTTGAACTTCCAGTGACCAATATGAGAGAGTGTGAGAGCGATAACACCAAATTTAACAGACTTGCTCCCCATTTACACCTGAGACCTTGTAACACTAACGAGTCTCATGACACCAGGGAGGGAAAATGGCTAATTGGGCCCAATTTGGACATTTCCACTTAGGGGTGTACTCACTTTTGTTGCCAACGGTTTAGACATTAATGGCTGTGTGTTGAGTTATTTTGAGGGGACAGCAAATTCACACTGTTATACGGGCTGTGCACTCACTACCTACTTCGCTATGGGTGCTCTGTGTTTATTTTTATATAGGTTTACATTGTAGCAAAGTGTCATTTCTTCAGTGTTGTCGGATGAAAAGATATAATAAAATATTTACAAAAATGTGAGGGGTGTACTCACTTTTGTGAGATACTTTATATATATATATATATATATATATATATATATATATATATATATATATATATACTATATACATATGTATCTATATCTATATATATATATATATATATATATATATATATATAAAACACGGAAGGGAACTGCACTCTCATACCGGACCGGGTACACATCCCATGACCCTGCAACATGCTCAGCCCTGGGTGCCACTGGCACTCACAGGAAGCTGTGCTGTCCCCAGAGCCACAAGCAGTTAACCCCAGACAGGTCTGGGTGCAAGAACCATAGGGAAAATTACAAAACAAATTAATACAACACACAGAGAAAACCCAGCACTCACTTACAAGCTCTCAGCTAAGATTGATAAGCAAAAATGGAAAGGTTAGTTACCGCATCTGGGCAAATGGGACAAGCTCAGGTACCACGTCAAGGTCCTTTCCAATACCTGAGACCCTAAAACAGCCACACAATGCAAGCTTTCAAATCTAAACAAACTGAAAACAAGGGAAGGGTGCACAGGAATATGTAATCACCCTAGACATATACAAAACACGGAAGGGAACTGCACTCTCATACCAGACCGGGTACACATCCCATGACCCTGCAACATGCTCAGCCCTGGGTGCCACTGGCACTCACAGGAAGCTGTGCTGTCCCCAGAGCCACAAGCAGTTAACCCCAGACAGGTCTGGGTGCAAGAACCATAGGGAAAATTACAAAACAAATTAATACAACACACAGAGAAAACCCAGCACTCACTTACAAGCTCTCAGCTAAGATTTAAAAGCAAAAATGGAAAGGTTAGTTACAGCATCTGGCCAAATGGGACAAGCTCAGGTCCCACGTCAAGGTCCTTTCCAATACCTGAGACCCTAAAACAGCCACACAATGCAAGCTTTCAAATCCAAACAAACTGAAAACAAGGGAAGGGTGCACAGGAATATGTAATAACCCTAGACATATACAAAACACGGAAGGGAACTGCACTCTCATACCGGACCGGGTACACATCCCATGACCCTGCAACATGCTCAGCCCTGGGTGCCAGGGAGTGCAATTCCCTTCCGTGTTTTGTATATGTCTAGGGTGATTACATATTCCTGTGCACCCTTCCCTTGTTTTCAGTTTGTTTGGATTTGAAAGCTTGCATTGTGTGGCTGTTTTAGGGTCTCAGGTATTGGAAAGGACCTTGACGTGGTACCTGAGCTTGTCCCATTTGGCCAGATGCGGTAACTAAACTTTCCATTTTTGCTTTTAAAACTTAGCTGAGAGCTTGTAAGTGAGTGCTGGGTTTTCTCTGTGTGTTGTGTATATATATATATATATATATATATATATATATATATATATAAACATCTTTCCACCTGCTCTGTATTTGTTGCCCCTCTCTGTGAGTCCCTCCACTGTCTCCCCATTCACAATAGATTTAGATTCAAAATTCTCACCCTGACCTACGACGCCCTTATCACCGCTGCCCCCCCTACATGTCCTCACTAATCAACAAATATACTCCAACCTACCCCCTAAGGTCCAAGAATGACCTGCTCCCTGCATCTTCTACCATCACCTCCTCCCATGCTTAGGCTGACCATATTGCCGCTTTAAGAAGGAACACATATGAAAAATACATATGTCAGGGTTCTTATAAAAAAACATTTCTTTAAACAGCCCTAAAAACAGCCCTGAGACATGTATTTTTCATATGTGTCCCTTTTTAAAGCGGCAATATGGTCAGCCTACCCATGCTAGACTGCAGGACTGCTGTCAGACTTTCTCCTAATCTGTCCTCCTTTAAATGCTCGCTAAAGACATTTGTGTTCAGGGAAGCCTATCAACCAATTCAGCAATAAATTAATTCCACTTGCTTAATAATTACCCTCATCTAACTCGGTATTAACATCATTCTCACCTTTTGCAGTCTCCACCTCATGTTTCTCACCCTCCTACCCTTCTAGATTGTAAGGTCCCAAGGGAATAGGGCCCTCAATTTCTCATGTATTTGATTAATTTAGACCTGTGTCTTAAAAATATTACATTATTGTTGTACTTTTATCTTTTGTACCCATGGACGGTGCTGCGGAATTTGTTGGCGCTTTATAAATAATAATAATATTGAAAGATAGATAGATAGATGAAATTTCTTTTCTGCCTGTGGATATTTCTTACTGCATAAAGACCAGCAATTAAATTGGTTAAAAACATTGTTGCAAAAATATGGATTATATGGCATAAAAGAAGATATTGGTATAGGTTTATAATGATTGTCCGCATGGTACTAAAGACTTATGGATAGTGGGTAAATCGAATAATAGGGATTAAAACAGTGCTGTAGATGAAAAATAAGGTAGTCATAATATGACCAGTGCAGAGCATGTTTCGTGGCATAGGCTATTTCAATTATATCTTTTCGCGTTGGTAAACAAGTCTATCAAGAGCAAGGTGTCATAAACCTACTGCTTAATGAACTGAAACAAATATAACAAATTCAATTTCACATTATGAGGGCAAGATAAAGAGAGCAAGCGACAGTGTCAAAGTTGCCTCCCACAATGCAGCATTGATTTTCAAACTAAAGATGTGCTACCTGCATACCTTTGTTTGAAGCCGCTGTGTATACTATCCGAGCTATGGAAGAATAAGATTTGAATTCCTATTCTGTTCTTCGCTACAAGGTCATGAAGCTAATGAATGGCAACGCTGAGCCATGAAAAATGGATCTTAATGAAGTGTAACCCAGGGTAATAAAGCTATGAGCACCCTGCAATACCAAACAAGCTTTCTAATAAGATATGCAATTATCCTCTGTAATGTCTAGGCAGACAGTCTAGTACAGCAATGTTCAGAACCTTGGACAGAGGCACAATTAGTCTGCAGGAGTTGCCTGCCTCCCTTAATTCACTAGCAAACTGTTTATTGATAGAAGGCTTAAGCAGTAATAATAGGCATTTATCTGACTTAGTCAATACCATGTGCTTTGTTCATAATGTTATACACCCAACAAAATGAAACAGATGTCAAACAGGCAAATGTAAAAAGTGCTCAGCGTTTATGATAGGCTACCGAGTTGGTATATAGATTAATTTTATTTTTCTGCATTACAGAGTATGTCGCTTTGTGCAGAATTTTATAAGCAGATTGTGCTCAAATCTTATTGTCTAACAAATACATTTTTATGAGGACAAGGTTATCTTGTGTCTATAGCACAAGCATTTAAAAAACGATGGGTTCTTTTTTGCTTAAAGAGGCTACATACTGGACATAATAAACACAGATAATATAGATAAACAGTTGCATCCTAAACGGAATATGTTTTAACTAGTACTAAAGCCCGTGTACACGGGCCATTTTTTTCAGAACAGCGGTCCCACCCCTTGCTCTCTCCCCCCTTTCTTTTGCTCTCTCTTCCCCCCTTTCTTTTTCTCTCTCTTCCCCCCTCTCTTTTGCTTTCTTTCCCCCCTCTCTTTTGCTTTCTCTCCCCCTCTCCTTTGTTCTCTCTCTCTCCCCTCTTTTGCTCTCTCTCTCCCCTCTTTGGCTCTCTCCATCCTTTCTTTTGCTCTCTCTCCCCCCTCTTTGGCTCTCCCCCTCCTCTTTGGCTCCCCCCCCTCTTTGGCTCTCCCCCCCCCCCTCTTTTGCTCTCTCTCCTCTTTGGCTCTCTCTCTCCCCTCTTTGGCTCCCCCCCCTTTGGCTCTCTCTCCCCCCTCTTTGGCTCTCTCTCCCTCCTCTTTGGCTCTCTCTCCCCCCTCTTTGGCTCTCTCTCCTCTTTGGCTCTCTCTCTCCCTCCTCTTTGGCTCTCCCCTCCCCTTTGGCTCCCCCCTCCCCTTTGGCTCCCCCCCTCTTTGGCTCTCCCCCCCCCTCTTTTGCTCTCCCCTCCCCTCTTTGGCTCTCTCCCCACTCTTTTGTTCTCTCCCCCCTCTTTGGCGCTCTCCCCCCCCTCTTTGGCGCTCTCCCCCCTCTTTGGCTCTGCCCCCCCCTCTTTGGCTCTCTCTCCCCCCTCTTTGTCTCTTTCCCCTCTTTTGCTCTCCTCTTTGGCTCTCTTTCCTCTTTGGCTCTCTCTCTCCCCCCTCTTTGGCTCTCCCCCCTTTAGCTCTCCCCCCCCCTTTGGCTCCCCCCCCCTTCTTTGGCTCTCTCTCCCCCCTCTTTGGCTCTCTCTCACCCCTCTTTGTCTCTCTCTCCTTTTTGGCTCTTTTTTCTCTTTGGCTCTCTCTCTCCCCCCTCTTTGGCTCTCCCCCCCTTCTCTTTGGCTCTCCCCCCCTTCTCTTTGGCTCTCTTCCCCCCTCCCTTCTCTTTGGCTCTCTCCCCCCCCCCCTTCTCTTTGGCTCTCTGCCCCCCCCTTCTCTTTGGCTCTCTGCCCCCCCTTCTCTTTGGCTCTCTGCCCCCCCTTCTCTTTGGCTCTCTGCCCCCCTTCTCTTTGGCTCTCTGCCCCCCCTTCTCTTTGGCTCTCTGCCCCCCCTTCTCTTTGGCTCTCTGCCCCCCCCCCCTTCTCTTTGGCTCTCTGCCCCCCCTTCTCTTTGGCTCTCTGCCCCCCCCCCCTTCTCTTTGGCTCTCTGCCCCCCCTTCTCTTTGGCTCTCTGCCCCCCCCCTTCTCTTTGGCTCTCTGCCCCCCCCTTCTCTTTGGCTCTCTGCCCCCCCCTTCTCTTTGGCTCTCTGCCCCCCCTTCTCTTTGGCTCTCTGCCCCCCCCGCCTTCTCTTTGGCTCTCTGCCCCCCCCCCGCCTTCTCTTTGGCTCTCTGCCCCCCCCGCCTTCTCTTTGGCTCTCTACCCCCCCTTCTCTTTGGCTCTCTGCCCCCCCTTCTCTTTGGCTCTCTGCCCCCCTTCTCTTTGGCTCTCCCCCCCCCCCTTCTCTTTGGCTCTCTGCCACCCCCCTTCTCTTTAGCTCTCTGCCCCCCCTTCTCTTTGGCTCTCTGCCCCCCCCCCTTCTCTTTGGCTCTCTGCCCCCCCTTCTCTTTGGCTCTCTGCCCCCCCCCCCCTTCTCTTTGGCTCTCTGCCCCCCCTTCTCTTTGGCTCTCTTCCCCCCCTTCTCTTTGGCTCTCTGCCCCCCCCTTCTCTTTGGCTCTCTGCCCCCCCCCTTCTCTTTTGCTCTCTGCCCCCCCCTTCTCTTTGGCTCTCTGCCCCCCCTTCTCTTTGGCTCTCTGCCCCCCCCCTTTTCTTTGGCTCTCTGCCCCCCCCTTCTCTTTGGCTCTCTGACCCCCCCCCCCCCTTCTCTTTGGCTCTCTGCCCCCCCCCCCTTCTCTTTGGCTCTCTGCCCCCCCCCTTCTCTTTGGCTCTCTGCCCCCCCCTTCTCTTTGGCTCTCTGCCCCCCCCCTTCTCTTTAGCTCTCTGCCCCCCCCTTCTCTTTGGCTCTCTGCCCCCCCTTCTCTTTGGCTCTCTGCCCCCCCCCCTTCTCTTTGGCTCTCTGCCCCCCCCTCCTGCTCCCTCTCTGGCTCTGTCTTCACGGGACCCCGCCCGGCCACGCCCCATCGCGGCAACACCCGCCCAGCCACGCCCCTCGCGACGCCCGGCCACGCCCCTCGCGACGCTCCCATCGGCCACAAACAGCTGTGAGGTCTGGGGAGCGCGTTGCTGCTTCTCACGCAGCAGACCTCACAGCTGTTGAGTAGCTTGCGCTCCCTATCTCACAGCTGCTTGTATGCTGTGTACCTCGCGCTCCCAATCTGTCAGCTGTCAGCTATGCCGAGGTGCGCGAGAATAGAATCTAAGGCCAAGTGTTTGTTTGTACTGCGCATGACGGCTTCAGACAAACACTTGTCTTTTATAATATAGGATGGATAATATTTTAAAGGAATATTTTCATACCAAAATCTAATTTATTAGAGCAATCAATTTCTGCATTACTGATCCTGATTATGACGTTAATCACAATCTATCATTAGCTAATTGGCAGACATTAACATGCAGATGAAATCAATTTTTAATGTTGATGTTATCACAATCCACCATTTTTTTTTGCTTATCAGCAGCACTTTTTCATTATTGTTTCAGTAAAAATAGCTCTATACTTTCTATGTGCCAGCCCTGTTAAATTCTCGATTCCTAACAACACATTTGCTGCGTTATTTTTTACTTACCAAATACAGCTTAAAGGACTTGTTGGACCCCAGGAAACATGTTTTCATTTATTACTGAGTGTCCCAAAAAATGATTTTGAATATATTTTTGTTTTTTTTCATAAAGAAAAATACACTGAAATCCTAACTGGATTGCACTATAAAGCAACATCACCAGCTACAATTGCTACCTCCTCAATCAATGGAATCTAAAAAGTGATGAGAAGCATTTTTACACCATTACAAATTTGACAAATTGATAACCCAACAAATAGAAACTATACCCAGGTTAATTGCACACAGTTACCTATTAACATCACTAAACACCATTAAAAAGTATCTTTCGACGTACAGGCCCTTTACCCTATGATGTTATTTCTAAACCATGAAATCTCCATTTTGTTAGTTGTGAATCATTCAAATTTGGTTTTTGGATAAAAGAAATCAGAAGATTAACAAGGCAGATTATTTATTTTTGTTTTTTGACAGGTAATTATTAGCAGAAGCATTTTAGGATTGTGATCACTGGAAAACTACACTGACTGTAGTGGTCAAAGTTCAGAAATAGTTAAATACCGAAGGCAAGAGCAAGATTGTTCTTTTTAAAAAATACAAATGTAAGCAGCGCTATAAACAGTGCCCTCTATAGCCAAACTAAAAGCTCTGCCCCTCAAATGCAGAAAGTATATGACCTCAATAAATTATCATTTATAGTTGGCGCTCCTAAGAGACAAAATGTTCCTCAAGAGCTGGGACTAAAGTGGAAATAAAATGTGATTTATATATGTATCTGAATAAGTTGATTCTTTAAAAAACTAATGTATGAGAGCGAGAAGTAGAGCGAGAAAAATAACTTGGTTTTAGATTCAATATTTGTGTATAGGTACCTCTGTTGGTTAATATAAGGAAGACTAATTTTGAAAAGAAATTGTCTTAAAAAAACAATAATTATTTATTTTCATAAAAACTATGATAAAAGTGATATATTAACTGGTGGTGATGAATGATAGATAAAACAATAAAACAACATATGTTTTTAGCAATAAAATAGTTATTTTGTTCTTTTTAACCCTTGTGTGTTTAACTCCCTTATGTTAAACACATAGGAAAAGTCCAGTTGGAGTAGCATATGTACAGATGGTAACCAAACAAACAAGAGGATGTACATTTTGCTAGATTATGATGGTGTTTGTGTGAAACACTGCAAGTTAAAGAAAGGTTGAAGACATACACAAACAGATATACATGCACACACACATATATACAGTTGCAAGAAAAAGTATGTGAACCCTTTGGAATGATATGGATTTCTGCACACATTGGTCATAAAATGTGATCTGATCATCATCTAAGTCACAACAATAGACAATCACAGTCTGCTTAAACTAATAACACACAAAGAATGAAATGTTGCCATGTTTTTATTGAACACACCATGTAAACATTCACAGTGCAGGTGGAAAAAGTATGTGAACCCCTAGACTAATGACATCTGCAAGAGCTAATTGGAGTGAGATGTCAGCCAACTGGAGTCCAATCAATGAGATGAGATTGGAGGTGTTGGTTACAGCTGCCCTGCCCTATAAAAAACACACACCAGTTCTGGGTTTGCTTTTCACAAGAAGCATTGCCTGATGTGAATGATGCCTCGCACAAAAGAGCTCTCAGAAGACCTACAATTAAGAATTGTTGACTTGCATAAAGCTGGAAAGGGTTATAAAAGTTTCTCCAAAAGCCTTGCTGTTCATCAGTCTACGGTAAGACAAATTGTCTATAAATGGAGAAAGTTCAGCACTGCTGCTACTCTCCCTAGAAGTGGCCGTCCTGTAAAGATGACTGCAAGAGCACAGCGCAGACTGCTCAATGAGGTGAAGAAAAATCCTAGAGTGTCAGCTAAAGACTTACAAAAGTCACTGGCAAATGCTAACATCCCTGTTAGCGAATCTACAATACGTAAAACACTAAACAAGAATGGATTTCATGGGAAGATACCACAGAGGAAGCCACTGCTGTCCAAACAAAACATTGCTGCACGTTTACAGTTTGCACAAGAGCACCTGGATGTTCCACATCAGTATTGGCAAAATATTCTGTGGACAGATGAAACCAAAGTTGAGTTGTTTGGAAGAAACACACAACACTATGTGTGGCGAAAAAGAGGCACAGCACACCAACATCAAAACCTCATCCCAACTGTGAAGTATGGAGGTGGGGGCTTCATGGTTTGGGGCTGCTTTGTTGCGTCAGGGCCTGGACGGATTGCTATCAACGAAGGAAAAATGAATTCCCAAGTTTATCAAGACATTTTGCAGGAGAACTTAAGGCCATCTGTCTACTAGCTGAAGCTCAACATAAGATGGGTGTTGCAACAGGACAATGACCCAAAGCATAGAAGTAAATCAACAACAGAATGGCTTAAACAGAAGAAAATACGCCTTCTGAAGTGGCCGAGTCAGAGTCCTGACCTCAACCCGATTGAGATGCTGTGGCATGACCTCAAGAAAGCGATTCACACCAGCCATCCCAAGAATATTGCTGAACTGAAACAGTTCTGTAAAGAGGAATGGTCAAGAATTACTCCTGACCGTTGTGCATGTCTGATCTGCAACTACAGGAAACATTTGGTTGAAGTTATTACTGCCAAAGGAGGTTTCTTCACTCTTGTTTCCGGCAAGCTGAAAACATCATTGCAGAATCCGCTGCTTGGTAAATCTACCCCCTGAAGTAAAGTGTAGGGGTTAAAAATGTTTTCACAAAATGCATCAAAAACATATTAAAATAAATGATTACATCGATATATATATATTTTTTTATAAAAATATAACTTTAATATTGATAAAACTTTTTAAAAGGGTTAAATAGGGATATGGTATATGGCAAAGTGTTTGACTGGAAATAACTCCTATATGTTTGTGTATGTGTGTATGTATACATTTCTATATATGTGGTTTTGTATTTATGTATTTATATGTGTAAATAATATGTGCACACATACATACACATATACACAAATAAACATATAGATGCACATGTATAAACATACATAGACATATTGTCACACACACATACAGTATATATAATTCCTAGGATCTTCCCATAGAAAAAAAAGTTATTTTATAAAAAATAAAAAAAAATATTTAGAAATATCTGTTTAAATATAAAAAGAGCATTTTCTCTATATGTAAAATATAGGAAGGTAAGGTATTCCTAATGCACCTTTAGCTTTAATTGATCTAGCACAGTGTCGGGTTAGCACGTGAGTGATAAATAGGCATTTTTCCAGCATGCCCTTTAGAAATCTAGCACTATTGCACCCCTAATATTTGTTAGTTCAAACTTGTTTTCAAGTCTTTAAACACACTGGCAAGTGAAAAGAAGGCTAAACTGCCTTGTTTCACTTTAAGGCGGTTTTCACTTTACAGCGGGGCTCTGGTCCCTAACCCGCTGTATGAGCGGGGTATACCTGTAGTTTTGAACACTTCAAAAACGCAATTAATTTACTATAAATTTACATCATTTCCAGTCACTGAGGGAGTCTATAATGTAAAAGAGACCAAGTACAATCTAATGAAAAACAGGGTTTAACATGAACAGCCCAAATTACATGTCTGAGATTCAATTTTATGTTTTTTTTCCCTAAATACTTTATTCATGAAGTAATGCTAAGTATTTTTAATTTTTGAAAATACAATAGTGATAATGCATTTAAATTTGCATCGTGCCATTATCAAAGGGTGCCTAGCTATTATACCAACTATGGTCTTATAGTCCTATGATTAAATGCTGTACTCAGCAAACTGACACAATCTACCTGTCATGACCTTAAAGCTAATAAAATAGGTTTTGATAAATATAAGCAAAGTTGTTTTGCATGTAAAACAAAATATTTTACTGAACAGTACAAGGCAATATATTTTACAGTTAGTATCTTAAAGGGAAAATCTGGTCAAAAATGAAATGCATATAGATGAATTACATCTTTAAATAGGAATATATTTGCAACATACATGTACTGGCAAAAATGCTTCTAGAAATAATTTTCATTTTTCTCTGCACGTGCATGTGAAGCATAACAAGATATTCTCAGAGCATCAGCATTTTAAATACTGCAGCTTCTCAGAATGCCAGTGGGGCTTGTGTCATGTCAGCAATTAACAAATTGAGTCATTACCAGATGGTATAAAGTGAATATTCAATTCAAGTGAAGGAATTTAATTAATACTCACACGCATACATAAAAACATACTTACAAGAAGTATGTATCAAAAAAGCACTCAAATAATCCTTAAAGTTGTAGTCCAAAGGCATAGCACTGAAGTGATCAGGGATTGTTGGCTCTCTGCTCGAACACGCTGTCTCCGTTTTAAAGTAAAGTCAAGGGATACTTTAGGACATGATAGGAAGGAGCTTATGCGGCCAGTTGACTATTCCGATTGGTTGATATAACTTGATTCTCCTCTATTGCGTATAACTTGATTCTCCTCTATTGTGCATTACTACACAGGAGAATCAGGTTATTTCAACCAATAGGAATAGTCAACAGGCCGTATAAGCTCCTTCCTATCATGTCCTAAAGTATCCCTTGACAAAGTCTGGACGATACCGGATGAAACACGTAGGGTGTGTTTTTGGACAAACAGTGTATCCGTAGCGTGATATCAGAAGGAAAGCGGGCGGTTTGAACATTCTGTGACTTTACTTTGAGATGGAGACAGCGTGTTCGAGCAGAGAGCCGACAATCCCTGATCACTTCAGTGCTACGCCTTTGGACTACAACTTTAAGGATTATTTGAGTGCTTTTTTGATACATACTGTACTTCTTCTAAGTATGTTTTTATGTATGCGTGTGATTGTTAATTAAATTCCTTCACTTGAATTGTGGGTTGTGCTGTTTCAGGGGCATATTATGGCCCAGGCTATGGTGCAGACTTTTACAGAGAAGACAAGGCACGTGCGCTTAATAAGGTCGCTCTTCACAGGCAGTGCTCCTTTAAACCGTTGCTTCATTTAGAGCTGCCGGCATTTTTGCCCGTGGATATACTTACAAGGTGAGGTTGGAGGAGAAGACCTTGTGACGATATGCTGCCTCCCCTTGTCAGCTGTGGTGGGTCTGCGAGCGCAGTGCTTATTGCAGGTTTTAGTAACTTAAAGACTGGATGCATCTGTGCACTGCTTAGATCAGCTTGTGATGTCTAATCATAAACTCTCAGCACTAATGTATGTTAGCTACTAATAGCTAGCTTTCTCTGCATTCATGAACCCATGGAGTAAATAGTAAATGGACACTTAAAAAGTTTCATTACTTGATTAATGGTAATTACTGTATGTTGTTGCATGTAAAGGGCAGTGATTGTTTCAAAGTGTATTCTTCTTTCCCTCCCTTCCTCTCTCCCTTCTTTCCCTTTCTCCCTCCCTTCCTCCCTCAACTCCCTCCCTCAACTCCCTCCCTCAACTCCCTCCTTTCTTACCCTCCCTCCCTTACTCCCTTCTTTCACCCTGTCTTTGACTCCCTTCTTTCCTCCCGCTTTTTCTCCTCCCCCTCCCTACTTTTCTCTTCTCGCTGTCTCTCTCTTTCTCTCTGTCTCGGTCTCTCTCTCTCCCTCCTTTCTATCCTTTCTCTTTCTTTTCTCCCCTCCCCTTCTTTTCTCTCCCTTCTCTCAGGGAGAAAACGGTATGAGATGCATGCAATTCAACCCACCTGTATGAAAGTGTTCTGCTAGTCCATTTTCTTTTGAATTGTTATGAGAAAAAAAACAAACAATTTTATACACTTACCCAAAAAAATATTAAGGGGAAAAAAGGCCTAAACCTTTGTGTGTGTGTGTGTGTGTGGGGGGGGGGGGGGGGCAGCACAAAACCTAAATACACCATTGCGCTGTTTTCTTCTTTCACTTTCTAGACATCGGATTTCAGCCTGTTCGGGATGTGCAGGCTTTGTATACAGCAGCACCCTCCTTCCCAGTTTCAGTGGCATCCTGTGGATTATGCTATTAAGGGAACGGACACATTTTATGGATTACTGCAAGTATTCCTTTAACTATTACAAGTCCTGAAAAACTACATTTGGACTTTCTTATACAATACAGTGACATTGTTTCAATATTAATACTTATTGCATGAACAAGCTTTAGTTTTGAGACATTGGGGCCTATCTATCAAGCTCCGAATGGAGCTTGATGCCCCGTGTTTCTGGTGAGCCTGCAGGCTCGCCAGAAACAGCAATTATGAAGCAGCGGTCACAAAGACCGCTGCTCCATAACCTGTCCGCCTGCTCTGAGCAGGTGGACAGACATCGCCGGAAATCAACCCAATCGAGTACGATCGGGTTGATTGACACCCCCCTGCTGGCAGCCCATTGGCCGCGAGTCTGCAGGGGACAGCGTTGCACCAGCAGCTCTTGTGACCTGCTGGTGCAATGCTGAATACAGCGAGCGTATTGCTCGCCATATTCAGCGAGGTCTGGCGGACCTGATCCGCACTGTCGGATCAGGTCCGCCAGACTATGATAAATAGAGGCCAATGTGATTATTATTTTTTTTAGAGGTTTGTGCTGTTTTAGGTAATATTAGTGTTGAATTTAATTTTGAATGTCTGATCTTCTCATCATATATCTTATATCATATACCTGATATTGTTTTTTTAGATTTATATCCATTATTGCTTTTTATCTTAGCGCCGCTTTTATATGTGTTTTTGTTGTACCAGATGCTATAAGCACCTTAGGCTCTCTCAGCAAGTGCTGTTTAAAATGCTGGTGCACGGTGCATACTTAAATAGACTTTGAAACAGCTTCATAACTTTTATTAGAAGCATTTTTGCTAATACATGTTTATTTAAAAAAAAATGCTTCTATTAAAAACTGAAATGCATCCAGGTGAATTCCAATTTTGGCTGGAATGTCCCTTTAAGACTCTGATTTCAGATAGTTAAAATATTATAGGTACATACTGTAGTTACTGAACCAGAAACATGAACATATTAGTATTTAGTTTCAGACTTCATAAAATTGAAAACAAGTTTATTTTGTGCATTAAAAAATATTGTGGAATGTTTTAAAATTGATTTTGAATCTAACAGGAAATGCAAGTTTGTGCACAACCAACCTTTGCTCATTGAAGGGACACTGAACCCATTTTTTTCTTTTGTGATTCAGATAGAGCATGACATTTTAAGCAACTTTCTAATTTACTCCTATTATCAAATTTTCTTCATTCTCTTGGTATCTTTATTTGAAATGCAAGAATGTATGTTTAGATGCCGGCCCATTTTTGGTGAACACACTGTGTTGTTCTTGCTGATTGGTGGAAAAATTTACCCACCAATAAACAAGTGCTTTCCATGGTTCTGAACCAAAAAAATATCTTAGATGCCTTTTTTCAAATAAAGAAAGCTAGAGAACGAAGAAAAATTGATAACAGAAAGTTGCTTAAAATTGCATGCTCTATCTGAATCACAAAAGAAAAAAATTGGGTTCAGTGTCCCTTTAAATGAGAAGGACAACCTTTATATTTGTATTGGTAGCCAAAAGCACATCTCTAGTTGCATAAAAACAAAACACAGTATTATCCAGCAGAATAATTTCTGTGAGAATACAAATAAAAAACAATAATGTCTCTTTAAATATTTTCTAAAACCTTAAACTCTCAAGCCGTTAATTTATGTTCATTTTTTGCTGAAGTTAATACTGTATGTCCTTTGCCCAACATGAACTGTAACTTTTAAAAACAAAGTTGAAAGAATGAAGTCGAACGTAGATGTTATTCAAGTATGACCCACAGGAGGCCGGAGTTCTTAATTTCCAGCTTTGTCAAGGCACATTCCTTTGATGTATTACCCTAGAGCGAAGGTATGACACTTCTAATGACGATATAATGCATGTATTGCACCACTTCTCTTTCTCATGTTCAGTGTGTATTCATTAACCTTGACTTCCACAAGTGCATATGGAGCTGTCCCGAGATGAATCAGTTTTACTGTACCTAGGAATCTCATTTTCTGCACTGGATATGATTGCTATTGTTATTTTATTCTACTATGGTGCAGAAGTCAATTCATCTACACAATGAAAGTCCTAGAATCAGTTTATACGCTCAATATGCATAATCATCTTACAGTTCTGATTTGCTGCAGATATGCTACAGACTGACAAATGAAAACATTACTTCCCTGCATACTTTAACCCTTACATAAGGGGACTTAAAGGAACTCAGACAGGTGAATATTTTTTTATTTTTTTTTAAGAGCCTAAAGTTGATTTTTTCATAATATTTTCCCCTATATTTCTCTGATTTTTTTTTTTTTTTTTTTTACTGAACACTGAAATAACAATAAAACCATAATAAAAATGGTGCTCAGACTTGTATGAACCATGAATAAAAGACATGTGCTGATCCCATCCTAAGATGATTTAAAGGGATATTCCAGCCAAAATTGGAATCCACATGAATGCATTTCAGTTTTGAACAGAAGCATTTTTGTAAAATACATCTATTAGAAAAACGCTTCAAAATTGTATTTAAGTATGCACCGTGCACCAGCATTTTAAATATAGCACTTGCTCTGAGAGCCTAATGTGCTTGGACTATTTGATAATGACTCAATTTGTTAAAGGGACATGCCACCCACATTTTTTCTTTTATGATTTAGAAAGAGAATGCAATGTTAAACATATTTCTAATTTACTTATATTATCTAATTTGTTTTATTCGCTTGATATTCTTTGATGAAAAGCATATCAAGATATGCTCACTAGCTGCTGATTGGTTGCTGCACATAGAAGCATCATGTGATTGGCTCACCATGTACATTGATTTTTCTTCAAATAAGGATATTTAAAAAATGAAGCAAAATAAATTATGGAAGTAAATTGTAATGTTGTTTAAATTTCTATTCTCTATCTGAATCATGAAAGAAAGATTTTGGGTTTAGTGGCCCTTTAATTGCTAACAAGATACAAGCCCCACTGTGAGCAGCTGCAGTATTTAAAATGCTGGTGCAGTGAGAATATCTAGCTATGCTTCACATGCACGTGCAGAGAAAAATGTTAACACTAAAACAGTGATAACTTTTACTAGAAGCATTTCTGCCAATACATGTATATTGCAAATATGTTTCTATTTAAAGATGTAATTAATCTATGTGCATTTAAAATTTGACCAGAATGTCCATTCACAAAAACACTCTTAGGCTGTAGGGTTTATTAGGGTGGCAGGGTCCATTAAAGGGACATGAAACCCACATTTTTTACTTAATGATTGTGATAGAGAATACAATTTTTAAAAAAGTTTCCAATTGACTTTTATGATCAAATTTACTTCTTTCCCATGTTATTGTTTGTTGAAGAGATATCTAGATAAGTAACGTGCCCATGTCTGGAGCACTACATGACAGAGAATTGTGCCCTTACAAATGTATAACATTGTTGCAAAACTGCTGCCAAATAGTGCTGCAGACACGTGCACACTCCTGAATTTATATTCCTGCTTTTCAACATAGGATAACAAGCAAAACAAAGAAAATGTGGAAATGTGTTTAAAATTGTATGTTCTATCTGAATCATGAAAGAATACTTTTGGGTTTTATGTCCCTTTAAGTTGGGAGATCCTAAAATAACGAGATGTTGACGTTGGTGTTAGAACAGGGGAAATCTCTTAGAAGATAGTGCATATTTCCATTTGGAGGGCAGATTATAACACTCTTATGCTATTACAATAGTGGGTCATCAGACTTAAAGGGTCAGTAAACAATTTATTAATTAATGTTATAATGTAATTAATTACAAGGCATTTCCACTTCCTTGCTTTAGAATAATATATCAACCCATAATATATTTTTAAACAAATTAGCACCATGTTTTCTACAACTGTTTTTCGATAGTCAAACTCCACCCACCATTTGTCTTATTTTCATTAGCCAATCAGGGCTTGAGCCTGTCTTAGGCCACCTAAGACATAATGTTAGTATAAAATGCATTGTTTTGCAGTCTGCTATCTGCCAATTAGGAAACTATATGTATGTAGCAGGGTTATCCATTAGAAGTCCACAGGGTACATTTCCAGCTCTGAGAATTAGAATATCCACTATTTTCACAGCTAAATTTACATGAAAATGAGACAAATAAATAACAACCCTATTGTTATACAATGCATAACTAAACCTTATATTTTAAAGCTTTAAGGTGTTTATAGTCCCTTTAAAATCTATTGGATACCACAATTTATCTCAGTGTATTCTGTACAATGTCCACCATTATTTTTATGGAAAGGAGTTGGAAATAAAAAAGCATAATAGGTCCCATGTACGGTGGCAGACAAGGACACTGTATGTCTGCTGCCCAGATGTATCATCACACAAGCATTTGCATGTGTAATGCCGCCCCCTTTTCTCATGACACCAATCACAGGAGAGAAGGGTCTGTCAATCAACCAGAAGAAATGTTTTTTTTTTTTTTTTTTATTAAAGTTTTTTTATTGAGGGTATAACAATCTACAACAAATACAGTTTGCTCGTTTGAAACATAAACAAGCACAATAGATGGTAAACAAATACCGTACATTTACAAATACAGAAATCATATTAACTGGTAAATCTAGTATTATAGCATTTTCTTAACGTTACTAAGTAATACATAAGTCATATAAAATTCTGGCTTCAATACTGGCAGAAAGACTTCAAGGTAGCTTAACACACATTATACACAAAGATCAAGCAGGGTTCTTGAAGAATCGTAATTCTGCCTCAAAAATTAGAGAAGTATTGACTATATCTGAATTTTTCTTCAATAAGCCAGACAATGAGGAAGAAAAGATAGGAGACCCCGACCTTGCCATAGTGACAATTGACGGAGATGAAGATTAGATGAAAATATATGCTTCCCTTTCCTTCCGATAGGATTGATCCATTGCGAACCAAAAACACTACCAACAGAAATTAAGAAACTTAAAACTTACCTTAACCCTATCAAGGCATGGTGGAAAATTGCTAAACTTTTTAAAGTTAATTGTAAAGCCTCACAATTTCTCCCAATTAGAGGGAACCCCGAATTCTATCCAGGATTGAACTCAGCAATCTTTGATAAATGGGCTGATCTAGACTTAAAGAGAGTGCAACAGCTTATTAGATTTGACACAAATTGTTTAAAATCTTTTGAGGAATTAAAATGTGAGTTTAAGCTAGCTAATAACCAATTTTTCGCGTACCTACAAATAAGACATTACACCTCAGAATTAGTCAGGACGCTGGGCTGGGATTGGGACATGGGTAAAATAGAAAACTGGTTGTCATTAACAAAGGGTGGATACACTTCAATCACCTATTGCTATAATTCCTTAGTCGGTACTAAGGGAACTCCTATTTTAGAGCAGCTAGCATTAGGATGGAATAGATCAGTCGCTTCTAATAGCATAGATCCAAAGTTTATCCAAAAATCTATCAGTAAAGTTTACCAGGCCACACTCTCAGCCACCTGGAGAGAGGCACACATTAAAATCCTACATAAAGTATATTTTACCCCAGAAAAGGGTTATAAAATAAATAATTTAAACTTTAACAAATGTCCAAAATGTGCCCTCCCAGTGGCAGATTTAAAACATATGATTTGGAGCTGCCCGAAAATCAAGCAAATGTGGCTGAAAATACAATACTGGCTTAATAACACATTGGAGGTTCCCGCTCTGGATCTCACATTTATACAAATTGTGTTTTGTATTAAACAAGGGGAAGGGCAACATCCCCAGGAAAAATTAATAACTCTTTCAATCCTGGCAGCTAGATACTCAATTATTAAAGCCTGGAAAAGCCATAAAGCCCCAGGGCTGTCAGAAATCAAAAATTGCCTCAAGAAACAATGCATATTAGAGCAAAGAGATACTAATATAAACAATGAGGCGGATATAAAAATATTTTTCAAGAAATGGGCAGCTTTCATAAAAAGCTACCCAGAAAACGAAATAGAGAATCTGATTTTTCCATTTAGGAATTCCGAATTGGTTCAATTGGAATTGTGGTAGGGAGGGGGGGGGAGGGAGGAACCTCTTTCTTTCTCTTCTTTTTTCTGTTTTTTTTTCTTTCTTTTTTTTCTATCTTTCTTTCTCTTCTTTTTTCTGTTTTTTTTTTTCTTTTTTTTTTTTTTTTTTTTTTCTTCTCCCCTTTTTATTTTTTTCCTTTTTTATGAAGTCAGGTCTCCATATAGGTAGTAGGTAGACTTGGCTTGATAATATGAAAAATCAGCAATTCGATTTTCTATGTTATTTGTCAATAAGTTAAAAGGATGTAAACAAACTTCTCTTTGCTTTTTGTAAAAATTAATCATATTCCTTTTTTCTCTTATGTGTTGTAACATTGTTTGCTGTGATAATAAATAAAAAATTTAAAAAAAAAAAAAGGAAGCTGGGGAGCAAACTAAAATACACCCTCTTTTTCCTCATAAATAGCTGAGACCCCTCTAGAGTCCCAATAAATATGGATTTCTAATCAGAGGATTTTTGGGTAGTGCAGGCCCCTTTTAGGCCTGCACTGAGCATTCTCCTTCACATGACCTCCAGGGCCACTGGTAGGCCCGGAAACCTGTACCTTAAATTGAAGGAGGTCATATCAATAAGCATAACACCATGAAGTATGAAATTACTCACCACTGTGTCAGAGAGACAAAAATGCCAGAGATACTTCCGATATGTCTGAGTGCCAGTGTGTATAGGAATATAACTGTTCAGAATATTTTGCCCAACACAGGGTCAGAAAAACTAAAAATAAAGGTCACAGGTGTAAAGGATTATTAAACTAACTTGGTATAGAAGGCAATCAGAAATGCATGGCTCTGAGATCTTCTGGGGACAAGTAAGTAAACCTATCAACCTAGGTGTTAGTCAGTATAAGAGATGCTACAGCTAGCAGTTATTAATTTAATCTGAGGCTATAAGCTTGATGAGTTGGATGAAAAACTTGTAGTTAAGGAATGAGTATGTCATCCACATTATTCATTTCCAACAGGTTCCCACCTAGCCACCTAAATCAGCTAGGCCCATCAACAAGATCCAACTCTCAGAAGTACATGCAAAACAAGTATGTTGACCTCATCTATAATCCTTGAACCCCAATCATCATATCACAAATTCAAACATACACCTTAGTCATATACGTGAACTAACAGTTATACCTGACCTAAAGAGGTGAACAAACTACAGACAATAAGACACACAAGAACGGTCATGCTGAACCTTTCATAATTAAGATCTGGAGAGTCTTTTTTACACTTACACAGAGACATACTAAAACAAAGGCTCTACAAACAGGGCAGAGACTGCTTAACTCTGCCAAAAAGAGGGTATGGAGGATAATCTAATTATCCCTTACCACACCAAAAAAAAAGGGGGGGGGTCGGATCAAGAAGCCAGACGTTCCCAGTATTCACACAACAGAAACTTCAAGGGCGCTGGGCTTATTGTCTATCTTTTAAAATACTATAGTTAACTGGATTAACTCACGAACAGTGTGCAAATGGATTGTCATACGTTCATAAAATGGTAGTACCAAGCATGGGAAAGGTCAAACACTAAAGTTAATACAGCTCAACTCAGATCCACACATTAGCCAGTAAGAATGCATTCAAACATCAGCACACATGAGGGAGAGATAACCCATACATGCAACAACAAATAGATTCCTATAATAGAAGACAAAAAAAGGGAAAAACAGACAACAATGTGATATAAAATATTAGGGACTACAGAGCACCTATAATCCCCTGTAGTTCTATGCATAAGAGAGGCATAGAGGGGACTCAGCCATATATTCCACACATTATTTGCTATTAATCTTCCTTGATATAGTTTAGTCAGACTATTATACAGTTATTTAATTAATGGGTCCTGGAGCCACAGCGGATTAGGAGCTTATATGGTATTGCTTAGGAACCAAAATTATTACAATCTCACTGTAAGCTATCCTGGGTCCAGAGACATATTGGAAATGCAAAATAGAATGATAGACACTATAACATGCTAGAGAGATTACATACATGGTCATACTCCCCCTTCCAGAAGGGCATATATATGATTAGTATAAACACTTAAAGACTCTCATTGCTGGGTGAATACTGGTACAACCTAAGCCCAACCTGTAAGTGAGAATAATCTAAAACAAACATTCTGCCCTGAGAAAACAATAGTTATATAAAACTGTGTTAGAGACATCAAAATAAATGCAAACCACAATAATTGTGCGAGAGAATCAGTCCATGAATAAAGAGTGAATAACTTTTGGTGAATTTTTTATGGATATGTCAGAGTTACAATCAGCCCCTAAGCTTCATAGCAGACACAGAGCTTCTGCAGGATCGGCGGGAATAGTAGGGCTACCAGCTACACAGTTATTGGGGACAGTGTTTACCCCACTCCACAGATCGCAAAAGTACACTGCAGCAAGCCTGATGACATGAAGAGAGTCCAGTCCTGGGAGAGCCTCCTACAGGAGTTGCATGCATTGCAGCACCCCAAATCCAGCAATTCAGCGATTCCAAACTGAGCTAGTGTATGCAGTCTAGCTATCTCCCTTATTAAACCCATGCCCACAGAAACCAATGATCCAGCAAGGGGAGATCCCCCAGGGTTCCAGAAGCTTGGCTCAAGGGATATCATGGTAGACAGAGCCAGTGGGGTTCCCAAAGCTCCTTGACGGTTCTCAATTTCAGCCGAGCTCACAGCAACATCCGGGAGCCTGACCCCAAACCTCATAGGGGTTCCAGCGGCAACAAGCGTTGTAGCTATCTTCTCCTTGGATCCCGAACACACCGACCTCCCCACGCAGGGATCGGCCTCATCCCCTCATCCCCCATGGCGGAGTCAGGTGACGAACATCGGAATCCTTCAGAGCTCGGAGTGGTCTCCAAAAAGCCGGCTACTACTGTGGTTGCCACTGTGCGGACCTCAGTTTGGATCTGCTTAGGGATCCTTTTTGTAGTGGAATCTGTAGGCTTCAGCCCACACGGTTCAATATCCCTCCTCTCCTCACATTGGGGATCGGTAGCCATTAAAAGTCGATCCAATCTGCCCATCAGCCAGCGATCATAGTCCCGAAAGAGGGTTAGTATAGTCGTGTGGGGATCCTTCATATTTAGTGCAGATCAAGGCAGTATCAGTGTAACCACTGTTGGAGTCCCATTTGTCGTTCCCCCTGATAGCAAGATTGATTAGGTGCCGCTTAGGAGTACGGTGCCTGAGGCCCTAGAGCTGTCCGCCAAAGCGTTCTTCCGTAGCAGGCCGCAGCCGCGGTCTTTCCTAATGCCTTAGCAGACGTATCTGCGTCAGTCTCTTCCGATTCACATTACAGCTTAGCTAATTGGCACCAGAGTGTCTTAATGTAGACCGGAGTATATGTTAAGGCTTTTTACTTTACTTTGCAGTATTTTGGAGGCTTTAAACACTGTTTTTCTAAATATTTTATGCAGAGCTCTATCTAAATGCTTCTTCTCTGATCCACAGTTGGCTCCGCCCCCCCCCCAGAACAAATGTGTTTTGGGTGTTTTATGTCCCCAGGTAAGAAGCAGACACCTGCTTCTTACATTTTAGATAGAAGGCTCAAAAGCAGCATATTCTACTTAGTATATTGATCACAAAATATTTCTAATACATTTTGAAATTTATTTTATATATGTCAATAGAAAAATAAAGTACAATGGCCCTTATCAAACAAATTGATAAGAACATTTTTTCGCATACACAGAAACAATGGTTTTAATGTAAAAAAACTCTAACATCATGATCAAAATTGTTGAAATTGTCATGTTTTAAAATATTTTTAGATTTGCCAACTAGTAATAAAATAAAAATGGTGGTGGTCATCTAAAAAACTGTAACCCTTTGCATAGCAGTTATTGTCTTTTTATGTCCATTATCATAATAGTCTCATTTAGTAACCACAAATGTATTGATCGAGAGTGTGATTAGTTTAATCTGTCATTAATTATATATGTGCATAAAGACAGTTTTATTTTTAAGGGACAGTCAACACTAACGGCTAGATTATGAGTTTTTGTCGGTAAGGCTTGCGGGGCTAACGAGCAGTTTCAGCTCACCGCTGACCTAAAAATAACGCTGGTATTACAGGCTTTTTTAAACCCGGCATTAGCCACAAAAAAGTGAGCAGAGAGCAAAATTTTGCTCCACATCTCACCTCAATACCAGCGCTGCTTACGGTAGCGGTGAGCTGGCTGAACGTGCTTGTGCACGATTTCCCCATAAGAATCAATGGGGCTGATTCGGCTGAAAAAAGTCTAACACCTGCAAAAAAGCAGCGTTCAGCTCCTAACACAGCCCCATTGATTCCTATGGTTAAATACTTTTTATGTCTACAACTAACACCCTAACATGAACCCCGAGACTAAACACCCCTAATATTACACTTATTAACCCCTAATCTGCTGCCCCCGACATCGCTGCAACCTACATTATATTATTAACCCCTAATCTGCCGCCCCCAATGTTGCCGCCACTATAATAAAATTATTAACCCCTAAACCTAAGTCTAACCCTAACCGCAACTTAAATATAATTTAAATAAATCTAAATAAAAATACTATTATTAAATAAATTATTTCTATTTAAAACTAAATACTTACCTATAAAATAAAAACCTAAGTTACAATTAAAGGGCTTTTTGCGGGGCATTGCCCCAAAGTAATCAGCTCTTTTACCTGTAAAAAAAGACAATACCCCCCAACATTACAACCCACCACCCACACACCCAACCCTACTCTAAAACCCACCCAATCCCCCCTTAATAAAACCTAACACTACCCCCTTGAAGATCACCCTACCTTGAGACGTCTTCACTCAACCGGGCAGAAGTGGTCCTCCAGACGGTCCGAAGTCTTCATCCTATCCAGGCAGAAGAAGTCCTCCAGACGGGCAGAAAGTAAAACTAAATACCTATAAAATAAAAACCTAAGTTACAATTAAAGGGCTTTTTGCGGGGCATTGCCCCAAAGTAATCAGCTCTTTTACCTATAAAAAAAAGACAATACCCCCCCAACATTACAACCCACCACCCACACACCCAACCCTACTCTAAAACCCACCCAATCCCCCCTTAATAAAACCTAACACTACCCCCTTGAAGATCAGCCTACCTTGAGACGTCTTCACCCAACCGGGCAGAAGTGGTCCTCCAGAGGGTCCGAAGTCTTCATCCTATCCAGGCAGAAGAAGTCCTCCAGACGGGGAGAAGTCTTCATCCAGGTGGCATCTTCTATCTTCATCCATCTGGAGCGGAGCGGGTCTATGTTCAAGACATCCGATGCGGAGCATCCTCTTCTTCCGACGACTAACACTAAATGACGGTACCTTTAAGTGACGTCATCCAAGATAGAGTCCCTTCAATTCCGATTGGCTGATAGAATTCTATCAGCCAATCAGAATTAAGGTAGAAAAAATCCTATTGGCTGATGCAATCATTGGATCAGCCAATAGAATGCAAGCTCAATCCTATTGGCTGATTGGATCAGCCAATAGGATTTTTTCTACCTTAATTCCGATTGGCTGATAGAACTCTATTAGCCAATTGGAATTGAAGAGACGCCATATTGGATGACGTCACTTAAAGGTACCGTCATTTAGTGTTAGTCGTCGGAAGAAGAGGATGCTCCGCGTCGGATGTCTTGAACATAGACCCGCTCCGCTCCAGATGGATGAAGATAGAAGATGCCACCTGGATGAAGACTTCTCCCCGTCTGGAGGACTTCTTCTGCCTGGATAGGATGAAGACTTCGGACCCTCTGGAGGACCACTTCTGCCCGGTTGGGTGAAGACGTCTCAAGGTAGGGTGATCTTCAAGGGGGTAGTGTTAGGTTTTATTAAGGGGGGATTGGGTGGGTTTTAGAGTAGGGTTGGGTGTGTGGGTGGTGGGTTGTAATGTTGGGGGGGTATTGTCTTTTTTTTATAGGTAAAAGAGCTGATTACTTTGGGGCAATGCCCCACAAAAAAGCCCTTTTAAGGGCTATTTGTAATTTAGTATAGGGTAGGGATTTTTATTATTTTGGGGGGCTTTTTTATTTTATTAGGGGGAATAGATTAGGTGTAATTAGTTTTTAAAAATTGTAATTATTTTATTATTTTCTGTAATTTAGTGTTTGTTTTTTTCGTAATTTAGTTTATTGAATTTAATTGTAATTAATTGTAGTTAATTTAGGTAATTTATTTAATGATAGTGTAGTGTTAGGTATAATTGTAACTTAGGTTAGGATTTATTTTACAGGTATATTTGTATTTATTTTAACTAGGAAGTTATTAAATAGTTAATAACTATTTAATAACTATTCTACCTAGTTAAAATAAATACAAACTTGCCTGTAAAATAAAAATAAACCCTAAGATAGCTACAATGTAACTATTAGTTATATTGTAGCTTGCTTAGGGTTTATTTTATCGGTAAGTATTTAGTTTTAAGTAGGAATAATTTAGTTAATTGTAGTAATTTTATTTAGATTATTTTAAATTATATTTAAGTTAGGGGGGTGTTAGGGTTAGGGTTAGATTTAGGATTAGGGGTTAATACATTTAATATAGTTGTGGCGACGTTGGGGGTGGCAGATTATGGGTTAATAAATGTAGGTAGGTGGCGGCGATGTTAGGGACGGCAGATTAGGGGTTAATAAAATTTATCTAATGTTTGCGAGGCGGTTTAGGGGTTAATATATTTATTGAAGTGGCGGCGATGTCCGGTTGGCAGATTAGGGGTTACAAATTTTAAGTGTGTGCGATGTGGGGGGGGGGCTCGGTTTAGGGGTTAATAGGTAGTTTATGGGTGTTAGTGTAATTTTTAGCACTTTAGTTAAGAGTTTTATGTTACGGCATTTAATTTAACTTTTAAATGCGGTAGGAGTCTTGACAGGAGAGGGTCTACCGCTCACTTTTTCCAAGACTCGTAATACCGGCGTTAGGCAAATCCCATTAAAAAGATAGGATACGCAATTTACGTAAGTGGATTTGCGGTATGCTCGAGTCGCGGAAGAAAAGTGAGCGGTACACCTGTACCTGCCACACTCGTAATACCAGCGGGCGTTAAAAAGCAGCATTAGGACCTCTCAAAGGTGCTTTTTAAGGCTAATGCAAAACTCGTAATCTAGGTGTAAGATTGTTATTGTTTAAAAAGATAAATAATGACTTTACTACACATTCCCCAGCTTTGCACAACCAACACTGATATATTAATATGCTTTATAACATTTAAACCTAAACCACCACCACTGACAACCTCTTATCACATGATTTTTTATTTGCTTTTCACAAAAGGAGACTGCTTGTTTATATGGGCCATATAGATAGCATTGTGTTCACGTCTGTGGAGTTATTTAAGAGTCAGGACAACACAGCACTAATTGGCTAAATTGCAAGTTAATAGATAATAAATAAAATGGCATGTGATATGGGGGCTGACAGAAGATGCTTAGATATAACGTAATCACAGAGGTAAAATGTATATTAATATAACTGTGTTGTTTATGCAAAACTGGAAATGGGTAATAAAAGGATTATCTTTCTTTTTAAACAATAAAAATGATATTGTACACTGTCCCTTTAAGAGGAGTTGAATGTAGCCTGTTGTGCAATTACTGTCATGGTGGTCATCAAAACTTCATTGCACAATCTCTGGCATTTTCCCCATCTGAACATCAGCCCCATGTCATGTTCATTTCCCAAGAGCAACACAAGCAAAATTATTAAATTGTCACTTCTATTATTTGTTTCCCAAGTGGGAAAATGATGAGATATGATATGAATGTGAAATATCTTAAGCTCTATCAATTAGCAAGTTTCCTCATTAAATCCTAAGTACATTAAAATGATTGAATCAGACTCTCTTATGAGCCTATTGTCAGTTGTCGCTTTGAGATGCTTGTCTTCTGTCTTACGATTTCACTAATCTCTTGTGTTATAATGAGTTTGCTGATTATTGTACACCATATTTTTTTATTGTGCGGAATGTAGTCACTTTAAAGAATACATAGGGAAATTAACATTTATGAAGGGAATTCTTTTTCATGTACAGGCAATAAAAGAATTACAATTTGCTATCAGAAAGTGTAGACGAGCTATTAAATTAGGGTTACCATATTGCCGCTTTAAAAAGGGACACATATAAAAAAGATGTCAGGGCTGTTTAAAGAAATGTTTTGTATAAGAACCCTGACATATGTATTTTTCAACGGTGTCTCTTTTTAAAGTGGCAATAGGGTCACTCTATATTAAATGGATTGTCCTGATAGATTCAAATTCACTAATGGTGACCAGATTTTGAAAATAAAAACCAAACGATATTTTTAATGCATGTAAAAAGTAATCGGGCAGTTATAAACTGAATTGATCTCATGGTCTATTCTGGGAGTCAAATGCTCTCTGTAGACTTTTTTTTTATTGTGCAGAAAGTAACTTTAAACTACTTTACATGTTTAAAGGGACAGTCAACATCAAAATTTGTGTTGTTTTGGGGGCGGAGTTGACTCTGCATCTGAGCGGTCACACTTTTCCTCAGCTCCGGCTGTTACTATCAGATTTCTCCATTTAAGACCGCTCAGGGCAGGCAATTTCTCATTTAAAAGCACTCAATTAAGAAACAGTGTATCTCTCTCAATTTTGGTGGCCTAAGAGTTTGAAGTTATCCCATACTTTATGATTTGGGCCCACTGAGATCGCTTCAGCAAAAAAAAAAAGGGGAGAAGACGCCATCTTGTCAATCTGACCATGCTGGCATTCATTTACTGTGAATAGCTCCAGTGTTACGGCACTATCACGGACTGTGTAACTCTTTCGACATGGACCCTCACCTTTCACATTTTGAGGCCATGGATCTACTAGCAGCATTTGAACGGAAAATGGACTGGTGTTTTAAAGATTTATCACGCTCCTTACACCAGGAGCTTGCAAGCGCTGGTGCCAGATATGAGAATTGGGAGACTGAGAAGCATGGTGGGAATACTATCCTGGACCCTCCTGACCACACGCAGTCTGAAAACACAGCAGACCCTACTTTTGAACAGACTACGCTGATACGACTAAGGCACCATGAAAGCCGATCTGAATCGACCACTGTGAGTAAAATACCCCCACCGTTGCACATTCTGGAGCGGTCTCCTTCCGCTCAGTGTCTGAAAGCAGAGGCTCATAGCCAACAGCAAAGATCCCCTAAGAGCCTACACCTGATGCCTGTTAGATGGAGCCCCCTAGATTCAACACCCCAAGTCAGGCGCAGTGACCTACCCTGCATTGCGACTGATCTCACCTGGCAGCAGCTTGGTCCCAGCACTACGGCTACAACCGGAGTCTCTCTCCCTGCCTCAAGAGATACAGGGGGCCCTACCTCTGACTTCCTAGTGATGCGGCCGGTCGCTGGGAAACGTCAAGCCCAAATTGGAGAGCAGCTTTTGAGCTGCATACTCTTCAATACAGCCCCCGCTTCATATGTCTCACGCTCAGTCCTTCCAGATCGCAGCACTTTCTTTGGAGATGCCTGCTTATGTTTGCACCCTGGGAGCGCCATGGGTATGCTAGGAGCCAGCTTTGTATCAGTCGCAGAGACTAAGGCCTCCATAACACAGGCTTCCCCAGCAAGGCTCATTCTCAAGACGGGTATGGGGTAATAGACTTGGCAAAAAAACTCAGCACTTTAACCACTTGGTTCCTGGACTGTTACACCGGACTGTCTTTTTGTGATACTAGTCTTGTGACTCTTTAACAAGCATAGTTCTACCGGAGGAATGTCTCTAATTTATAGTTTCAATCTTATGTTTAGTATATATCCTGTTAGACTCGTAGTCCCCTTTCATCCAATTACTGTGTTTTCATTTTCTAATGTTACATCTAAAATGTCAGATTGCATATGTTTATTTACATGGGCAGGCACATCAAGAGACAGCCCAGTGATATTTAGTTTTAGTTTTAAATCTGATGTGGGGCAATAGCGCCGGTATAAAACCGGATATCTAAGTTAACTAGCCAGACTGCCCTTTTGGGATAATAATATTATGACACTTTAATAAGAGCAACTCTATTTGAGAACAGTGTCTAGTTCATAGTTGCTGATACTTGTTTATCACACACCCTGCCAGCAGTTTCTATCTACACAGTTAACGCTAATTTCTATACATCTCATTTTAGCTGCTGGATTTAACATGTTCAGGACTATAGCATCTATATAACTCCAAATGCAATTGTTTAAAGTGCCCTGGAGATCCATATAGAATCTGACTGAGCAGAACAGTACTGAGATTTTATATTAGCAATGAAGCTCTAAACCACTGAATGTGATCTCTATTAGTTTCACCCTACCACCTTACTAATAGCTGTAATGCTAGTAGATCTTTATATACAATATGCATTTCATATTTCAATTTAACTACCCCCCTATTTAATCTATTCCACAGGCCTACCTCCCCTAGGCATCCTATAGATCTACCTAGGTCTACATTTTACATAAAGCATTGCTGGAGATATCTAATGGAAGTTGGATTCCTGCTATTATTCTGTGGATGCTCTTATTTCTCCCATAAGTAACAGATATGATCTACTATAATAGATACGCTGACCCTGAGTGTCTCTACATTTGGGCAGATATGACACAATATTAGCGTCCCTAACCAGGTTATAGATATTTAGTCGTCTATCAAGAGACACCCCTACTTTTGTTTATATAACTATATATTTTAGAAGCTAGGCGTACTAAGAGACATTTAACTAGGGATCTAAAATTAAACAAATAACCCTGATCAGGTATTTATGCTTAACTCCCCCTGCTGGGACATAGTTTGCCAGGCTGAGCCTTTAGTCATGTACCCAGTACTTGCTGTGCTCCTATTATCGCTTTACCTCTGCCCTATGGCAGCATCTGCTCAAACCCCCTACTTACCTGCAAATGCATAGTAACGAAACCTTGATACATACCATGCCCAAGAGTTTTTAACCATTCAACAATATTATTGTATAAGAGTATTTAACTTCAACATTCTGGGCTATTAAGTATATAATCGTTTGATGTATATATCCAAGTTTAGTATTCACTCATCTCCCCACGCATATCTACCTAAATTTGTTACTAGCTACTCAAAGAGATACATAAAGTATTTTATAATGGAGCATCACTAGATGTTACACCTGTCCCATTACCATGTGCCATAATTACTTGGCACTTCCCAAAGCTGTATATTCGATCCTACATATATATTAGATAGGTCCCCCAACCCATATTCATATAAATCTCTATCTATAATATTGAAGTGTCTACCCTTATTAAGAGGTGTCTCTGGTGCCTATAACCTAAAGTCTCTAACATCTCACCTTTAATATTATTCTCATAACCTTCTGTAACACTCAGTAGTTTACAAACTTCAGAAAAAATGTATAACAGGAGCACCAGGTGTGAGGATAAAACTTTAAACTTTATTTGAATTAAAGGGTATCATAACCCCTGGGTAAGAACATACACAAATATTAGTCAAACAGATGATGTTCATTTGTTCATCTGTTTGACTAATATTTGTGTATGTTCTTACCCAGGGGTTATGATACCCTTTAATTCAAATAAAGTTTAAAGTTTTATCCTCACACCTGGTGCTCCTGTTATACATTTTTTCTGAAGTTTGTATGCTATTTGGCCAAACAGTGAGCACAGGTTATGGATACATACTGCGGTTGGTGAGCTTGCAGCACGCTGCATTGGAGTGCATTGGAGTGTTTATATCCAAGGGATTTATGTGGATTTTCAAGCGCCAACAAATAAAATCGCCAGGCAAAAATTGAGGATACCTGGATAATGAAAGAAAGAGGTGCAAAAAAAATGGCCTGACTTTCCCACCAACAGTGGACACAGCATCCGAATAAAAGGAGGTATTCTACCAAGGGACAAGGCAGTGGTGAGTCAATTTGTATATTAATACTTGACATATGGATATCTGAAAGTGTTTCCCTTGTGAACTGAATTGTGAGGGTAGTTTGGGGAACACTGTCACATTTCTATATTTAAACAGCCATATTCATGCAGCGGCTTTTCTAAATTATTTTCATATATTTCCTCATATCAAAAGACTCGTTATACCCCTAAAGGAACAACAGTGCACACACCTGAACCATTCCCCTGTTTGCATGTTATAAACACTCAGTAGTTACCTGACAGTCGAAGAAACCATTTAATGCCTCACTATAACATCAGCTTTCTCCCCTTAGTTGGAAGACTCCGCCCCCCCAATTTCCCCTTATACTTAGAGCGACTCTTGCCCGCTGCTATTCCTTCCCCCTTTATATATGTTGGCCCAAGAGTGGCCAATACATATGCCAACTCTCCACAAGCTGATACTATTATTTTAGATAGCTCAAAGTGCGCCTTTTATTACATTGTGGAGATCATATATTGCATTATATAACATAAAATGAAGTTCTATTCTATTGCGCCCAATTTTTTTTTTTTCTATCTTTTATTGTCTTAAGACTTGATATGCCAATTTATTCATATATGTTCATCCTGCTATGTTATTGGTATCAATGTACAAATAATATATCCACCACCTCAATGTAACATTTGTTCAAGGGCGAACTTTGTTTGTTAACCTTTAATTCAACTTCAATAAAAAAATTACTTATAAAAAAAAAAAAATTGTGTTGTTTTAAAAGATAGATAATCCCTTAATTACCCATTCCTCAATTCTACATAACCAACACAGTTATGATAATAAACCTTTTACCTTTGTAATTACCTTGTATCTAAGCCTCTCCAGACTGCCCCCTTATTTCAGTTCTTTTGACAAACATGCATTCAGTGCTCACTCATCGGTAAATCCACGTGCATGAGTTCAATGTTATCTATCTGAAACACATGAACTAACTCCCTCTAGTGGTGAAAATTGTCAAAATGCATTTAGATTAGAGGCGGCCTTCAATGTCTTAGGCCTAGATTTGGAGTTCGGCGGTAGCCGTCAAAACCAGCGTTAGAGGCTCCTAACGCTGGTTTTGGCCGCCCGCCGGTATTTGGAGTCAGTGATTAAAGGGTCTAACGCTCACTTTTCAGCCGCGACTTTTCCATACCGCAGATCCCCCAACGCCATTTGCGTATCCTATCTTTTCAATGGGATCTTCCTAACGCCGGTATTTAGAGTCGTTTCTGAAGTGAGCGTTAGAGCTCTAACGACAAAATTCCAGCCGCCTGAAAATAGCAGGAGTTAAGAGCTTTCTGGCTAACGCCGGTTCATAAAGCTCTTAACTACTGTACCCTAAAGTACACTAACACCCATAAACTACCTATGTACCCCTAAACCGAGCTCCCCCCACATCGCCGCCACTCGATTTAAATTTTTAACCCCTAATCTGCCGACCGCCACCTACGTTATACTTATGTACCCCTAATCTGCTGCCCCTAACCCCGCCGACCCCTGTATTACATTTATTAACCCCTAACCTGCCCCCCACAACGTCGCCGCCAGCTACTTAAAATAATTAACCCCTAATCTTCCGACCGCAAAGTGCCGCCACCTACGTTATCCCTATGTACCCCTAATCTGCTGCCCCTAACACCGCCGACCCCTATATTATATTTATTAACCCCTAATCTGCCACCCTCAACGTCGCCGACACCTGCCTTCACTTATTAACCCCTAATCTGCCGAGCGGACCTGAGCGCTACTATAATAAAGTTATTAACCCCTAACCCGCCTCACTAACCCTATCATAAATAGTATTAACCCCTAATCTGCCCTCCCTAACATCGCCGACACCTAACTTCAAACATTAACCCCTAATCTGACGACCGGAGCTCACCGCTATTCTAATAAATTGATTAACCCCTAAAGCTAAGTCTAACCCTAACACTAACACCCCCCTAAGTTAAATATAATTTACATCTAACGAAATAAATTAACTCTTATTAAATAACTTATTCCTATTTAAAGATAAATACTTACCTGTAAAATAAACCCTAATATAGCTACAATATAAATTATAATTATATTATAGCTATTTTAGGATTAATATTTATTTTACAGGCAACTTTGTAATTATTTTAACCAGGTACAATAGCTATTAAATAGTTAAGAACTATTTAATAGTTACCTAGTTAAAATAATAACAAATTTACCTGTAAAATAAATCCTAACCTAAGATATAATTAAACCTAACACTACCCTATCAATAAATTAATTAAATAAACTACCTACAATTACCTACAATTAACCTAACACTACACTATCAATAAATTAATTAAACACAATTGCTACAAATAAATACAATTAAATAAACTAGCTAAAGTACAAAAAATAAAAAAGAACTAAGTTACAAAAAATAATAAAATATTTACAAACATAAGAAAAATATTACAACAATTTTAAACTAATTACACCTACTCTAAGTCCCCTAATAAAATAACAAAGCCCCCCAAAATAAAAAATTCCCTACCCTATTCTAAATTAAAAAAGTTACAAGCTCTTTTACCTTACCAGCCCTGAACAGGGCCCTTTGCGGAGCATGCCCCAAGGATTTCAGCTCTTTTGCCTGTAAAAAAAAACATACAATACCCCCCCCCAACATTACAACCCACCACCCACATACCCCTAATCTAACCCAAACCCCCCTTAAATAAACCTAACACTAAGCCCCTGAAGATCTTCCTACCTTGTCTTCACCATACCAGGTTCACCGATCCGTCCTGGCTCCAACATCTTCATCCAACCCAAGCGGGGGTTGGCGATCCATCATCCGGTGCTGAAGAGGTCCAGAAGAGGCTCCAAAGTCTTCCTCCTATCCGGCAAGAAGAGGACATCCGGACCGGCAAACATCTTCTCCAAGCGGCATCTTCAATCTTCTTCCATCCGGTGCGGAGCGGGTCCATCTTGAAGCAGGCGACGCGGATCCATCCTCTTCTTCCGTTGTCTCCCGACGAAAGACGGTTCCTTTAAGGGACGTCATCCAAGATGGCGTCCCTCGAATTCCGATTGGCTGATAGGATTCTATCAGCCAATCGGAATTAAGGTAGGAATTTTCTGATTGGCTGATGGAATCAGCCAATCAGAATCAAGTTCAATCCGATTGGCTGATCCAATCAGCCAATCAGATTGAGCTCGCATTCTATTGGCTTTTCCGATCAGCCAATAGAATGCGAGCTCAATCTGATTGGCTGATTGGATCAGCCAATCGGATTGAACTTGATTCTGATTGGCTGATTCCATCAGCCAATCACAAAATTCCTACCTTAATTCCGATTGGCTGATAGAATCCTATCAGCCAATCGGAATTCGAGGGACGCCATCTTGGATGACGTCCCTTAAAGGAACCGTCATTCGTCGGGAGACAATGGAAGAAGAGGATGGATCCGCGTCGCCTGCTTCAAGATGGACCCGCTCCGCACCGGATGGAAGAAGATTGAAGATGCCGCTTGGAGAAGATGTTTGCCGGTCCGGATGTCCTCTTCTTGCCGGATAGGAGGAAGACTTTGGAGCCTCTTCTGGACCTCTTCAGCACCGGATGATGGATCGCCAACCCCCGCTTGGGTTGGATGAAGATGTTGGAGCCAGGACGGATCGGTGAACCTGGTATGGTGAAGACAAGGTAGGAAGATCTTCAGGGGCTTAGTGTTAGCTTTATTTAAGGGGGGTTTGGGTTAGATTAGGGGTATGTGGGTGGTGGGTTGTAATGTTGGGGGGGGGGTATTGTATGTTTTTTTTTACAGGCAAAAGAGCTGAAATCCTTGGGGCATGCCCCGCAAAGGGCCCTGTTCAGGGCTGGTAAGGTAAAAGAGCTTGTAACTTTTTTAATTTAGAATAGGGTAGGGAATTTTTTATTTTGGGGGGCTTTGTTATTTTATTAGGGGGCTTAGAGTAGGTGTAATTAGTTTAAAATTGTTGTAATATTTTTCTTATGTTTGTAAATATTTTATTATTTTTTGTAACTTAGTTCTTTTTTATTTTTTGTACTTTAGCTAGTTTATTTAATTGTATTTATTTGTAGCAATTGTGTTTAATTAATTTATTGATAGTGTAGTGTTAGGTTAATTGTAGGTAATTGTAGGTAGTTTATTTAATTAATTTATTGATAGGGTAGTGTTAGGTTTAATTATATCTTAGGTTAGGATTTATTTTACAGGTAAATTTGTTATTATTTTAACTAGGTAACTATTAAATAGTTCTTATCTATTTAATAGCTATTGTACCTGGTTAAAATAATTACAAAGTTGCCTGTAAAATAAATATTAATCCTAAAATAGCTATAATATAATTATAATTTATATTGTAGCTATATTAGGATTTATTTTACAGGTAAGTATTTAGCTTTAAATAGGAATAAGTTATTTAATAAGAGTTAATTTATTTCGTTAGATGTAAATTATATTTAACTTAGGGGGGTGTTAGTATTAGGGTTAGACTTAGCTTTAGGGGTTAATACATTTATTATAGTAGCGGTGAGGTCCGCTCGGCAGATTAGGGGTTAATAATTAAAGGTAGGTGTCGGCGATGTTAGGGAGGGCAGATTAGGGGTTAATACTATTTATGATAGGGTTAGTGAGGCGGATTAGGGGTTAATAACTTTATTATAGTAGCGCTCAGGTCCGCTCGGCAGATTAGGGGTTAATAAGTGTAGGCAGGTGTCGGCGACGTTGAGGGGGGCAGATTAGGGGTTAATAAATATAATATAGGGGTCGGCGATGTCAGGGCAGCAGATTAGGGGTACATAGGGATAACGTAGGTTGCGGCGGTTTACGGAGCGGCAGATTAGGGGTTAAAAAAAATATGCAGGTGTCAGCGATAGCGGGGGGGGGCAGATTAGGGGTTAATAAGTGTAAGGTTAGGGGTGTTTAGACTCGGGGTACATGTTAGAGTGTTAGGTGCAGACGTAGGAAGTGTTTCCCCATAGGAAACAATGGGGCTGCGTTAGGAGCTGAACGCTGCTTTTTTGCAGGTGTTAGGTTTTTTTTCAGCTCAAACAGCCCCATTGTTTCCTATGGGAGAATCGTGCACGAGCACGTTTTTGAGGCCGGCCGCGTCCGTAAGCAACTCTGGTATCGAGAGTTGCATTTGCGGTAAAAATGCTCTACGCTCCTTTTTTGGAGCCTAACGCAGCATTTGTTTAAACTCTCGATACCAGAGTTAAATTTATGGTGCGGCCAGAAAAAAGCCCGCGGAGCGTTAACAGCCCTTTTACCGCCGAACTCCAAATCTAGGCCTAAGAAATTAGCATATGAACCTCGTAGGTTTAGCTTTCAACTAAGAATACCAAGAGAACAAAGCAAAATTGGTGAAAAAAAGTAAATTTTAAATTTGTTTAACATTACATGCCCTATTTGAATCATGATTTTTTTTGGGACTTAACTGTCCCTTTAACCTTAGAAGAGTCATAAAATACAATTTTTTTTTATCAGCATAAATATATGGCAGCTTTCGACAAAGGATACCAAGAGAATGTTGCCAATTTAAGAACAAAACTAAATTGGAAACTTTTTTAAAATTCTACACTGTATCTGAATCATGAAATAAAAACTTTGAGGTTTCATGTCCCTTTAAATCATAAACTACTAAAGAAAAACAATGATTAACTTTGCTCTGAACTGAAGCTTACTGTCAAGTAATCGTAATATATTTCTTTGTATAGAGGTTTGAGAATTTTAGAATATTTTTTTCCAAACCAAAAATTTATGGAAAATGGAGTTGCAGGGTCACAATAATGGCAATGACCTTGAAATGCCAGTATCCCTTTTTAATATAGAAGGAAGGATAATCTTAGATTATTGGAGGAGAAATACATATAATTTAATATTGTTACAGATCTAGAAAATTAGTTTTATACAAGTGCACTCCTTGGTAACTGCACCATCCTCATTGACTGCTAATTTGTTCCACTACTAGCATACTCTAAAGCCACACTTTTTTTTTTACAAAAAGGCACACGGAATTGTCTGATCGTCTATAAGGCAATAGTGAATTTACCAGATTTAATGGCTAGAACCAGTAGTGCAGAGAATAAGCAGATCTCAGTTGTCAAATACACTGTAGAATTATCCATAGATGTGCCAAGGGTCAAAGCCAGAAAGAACAGTCCAGAACCAGGTATTAAATCAGAGGGGTAAATTAGGTATGTAGGTCAGGGCCAATAAGTCAGTCTTTAGAATACGTATGTCAACAGGAGGGTAGCACAGATAGCGTGGTCAAGACATGTTGACAAGGCCAAGATAATGGTAACAGGCCAGGAACATAAACGTTTTGGTCTCCATACTAGAAATATCC
This sequence comes from Bombina bombina, assembly GCF_027579735.1. Taxonomy (NCBI): domain Eukaryota; kingdom Metazoa; phylum Chordata; class Amphibia; order Anura; family Bombinatoridae; genus Bombina; species Bombina bombina. The sequence continues at coordinate 455,554,716 of NC_069501.1, read as the reverse complement.
AAGCACTGAATGAGTCTGAACTGGCCTTTTAACACCTCCCATTCCATCTTGGCACCAAAGGCAATGCCAGAGATAATTTCCAACCAAAGGACATAAAAGGAACACTAACTCGTGCACAATTAATAAAAGTTCAAATGTAACACATACAGCGTCCAGGGAGCCAGCTGTGCTTCTTCGAGGCTACTTAATGTAGCCCCTGGCCCCTGTAGCCACAAACCCCTATCCTTTAGTGGGCCTGACATGTCAGCAACGTATATGACACTATCCCACACAGCAAACTGTGGATGTCTATATATAAATATTATAAGTAAGAATTGATAGTTAACAGATGCATCAGTTATTTTGTCTTAACTAGCATGTGATTTAACTTTTGTGCACTTACCTCTACTTTTCTTTTCTTAATTTGCCCTGGGTCATGATATAGTTAATGTTCTGGTCTTAAATTATAAGTGTCTATGTAAGTGTTTTATTACAGACACAGACATCCTGCTCTAAGTATGGGGGAGGGGTGATAGAAAAGGGAAGTAGCTGGATCGTTGTTGCCATGTGATAAATAATATTATAAAGTTCTTTGTCAAGTACAGGGTATGTCATAATCAATTTTAACCATAATGTTTCTTTTCTGTTACTGCAACTGCCTAAGGAATGACGTGTAGCGTATTCTTGTTAAGGTATAAAAGTTCTGGATTTTTATGTGCTTGTTAAATATGTCTGTTTTCTTAAGGGGAGGATCATATCTTCAAATATTCATGAATAAACAAGATTGTTTTTCCTTCATTGGTGTTTTATACAAAGACATTAATTAAAAAAACTGTATTTCCTTAGTCTAGTCTTAGGTGCCTATCTATCGAATGGAGCTTGATGTCCCGTGTTTCTGGTGAGCCTGTAGGTTCACCAGAAAAAGCGGTTATGAAGCAGCGATCACAAAGACCGCTGCTCCATAACCCTGTCGGCCTGCTCTGAGCAGGCGGACAGACATCGCCGGAATTCAACCCGATCAAGTATGATCGGGTTGATTGACACCCCCCTGCTGGCGGCTGATTGGCTGCAGGGGGCGGCGTTGCACCAGCAGCTCTTGTGTGCTGCTGGTGCAATGCTGAATACGGAGAGCGTATTGCTCTCCGTATTCAGCAAGGTCTGGCGGATCTGATCCACACTGTCAGATCAGGTCCACCAGACTTTGGTAAATAGAGGCCTTAGTCCTTAGTTTAGATTAAAACTGCATAGTGGGTAGACTACTGACATAAAGGGACAGTCAAAACCATCATTTTTGTTGTTTAAAAAGATAGATAATCCCTGTATTACCCATTCCCCAGTTTTGCATAACCAACACTTTTATAGAAATAAACTTTTTACCTCTGTGATTACCTTGTATCTATGCCTCTGCAAACTGCCCCCGTATTTCAGTTCTTTTGATAGCTTGCATTTTAGCCAATCAGTGCTCACTCCAGGGTAACTTCACGTGCATGAGTTTAATGTTATCTATATGAAACACATGAACTAATGCCCTATAGTGGTCAAAATGCTTTCAGATTAGAGGCAGTCTTTAAGGTCTAAGAAATTAGCATATGAACCTCCTAGGTTTAGCTTTTAACTAAGAATACCAAGAGAACAAAGCAAAATTGGTGATAAAGTAAATTGGAAAGTTGTTTAAAATTACATTCCCTATTTAAATAATGAAAGTTTTTTTTGGACTTGACTGTCTCTTTAAGGATAGATAACAGACGGATAGATTACAAGTCTTGTGCTAGCCTTAAAAAGCAGCGGTGAGGGGTCCCTACGCTGCTTTTTAATGCCCGCCGGTATTACAAGTCAGGAAGGTACAGGTGTACCGCTCACTTTTTTTCCGCGATTTTAGCATACCGCAAATCCCCTTACGTCAATTGCAAATACTATTTTTTTAATGGGATTTGCCTAACGCCGGTATTACGATCGCTGGAAAAAGTGAGCGGTACACCCTCTACCTCCAAGACTCCTACCGCATTTTAAAGTCAGTAGTTAAGAGTTTTATAGGCTAATGCCGTAACATAAAACTCTTAACTAAAGTGCTACAAAGTACACTAACACCCATAAACTACCTATTAACCCCTAAACCGAGGCCCCCCCCCCACATCGCAAACAGTATAATAAAATGATTTAACCCCTAATCTGCCGACCGGACATCGCCGCCACTTTATAAAATGTATTAACCTCTAAACCGCCGCACTTCCGCCTCGCAAACACTAGTTAAATTTTATTAACCCCTAATCTGCCGTCCCTAACATCGCCGACACCTACCTACATTTATTAACCCCTAATCTGCCGACCCCCAACCTCGCCGCTACTATATTAAAATTATTAACCCCTAAACCTAAGTCTAACCCTTAGTCTAACCCCCCTTAACTTAAATATAATTTAAATTAAACAAAATAAATTTTACATAATTAAATAAATTAATCCTATTTAAAACTAAATACTTACGGATAAAATAAACCCTAAGCTAGCTACAATATAACTAATAGATACATTTTATCTAGTTTAGGATTTATATTTATTTTACAGCAAACTTTGTATTTATTTTAACTAGGTACAATAGTTATTAAATAGTTATTAACTATTTAATAACTTCCTAGTTAAAATAAGTACAAAATTACCTGTAAAATAAACCCTAACCTAAGTTACAATTACACCTAACACTATACTATAATTAAACTAATTACCTAAACTACCTACAATTAATTAAAATTAAATTAAATAAACTAAATTACGAAAAAAAAACAAACACTAAATTACAGAAAATAAAAAAAAGAATTACAAGAATTTTAAACTAATTACACTAAACTAATCCCCCTAATAAAATAAAAAAGCCCCCAAAAATAATAAAATTCCCTACCCTATACTAAATTACAAATAGCCCTTAAGGGCCTTTTGCGGGGCATTGCCCCAAAGTAATCAGCTCTTTCACCTGTAAAAAAAAATACAATACCCCCCCAACATTAAAACCCACCACCCACACACCCAACCCTACTCTAAAACCCACCCAACCCCCCCTTAAAAAAACCTAACACTACCCCCTTGAAGATCACCCTACCTTGAGCCGTCTTCACTCACCCGGGCACAAGTGGACCTCCAGAGGGGCAGAAGTCTTCATCCGATCCAGGCAGAAGAGGACATCCAGACCGGCAGAACTCTTCATCCAGGCGGCATCTTCTATCTTCTTCCATCTGGAGCGGAGCGGTTCCATCTTGAAGATATCCGACGCGGAGCATCCTCTTCCTTCTTGATCCGACGACTGAATGAAGGTTCCTTTAAGTGACGTCATCCAAGATGGCGTCCCTTCAATTCCGATTGGCTGATAGAATCCTATCAGCCAATCGGAATTAAGGTAGGAAAAATCCTATTGGCTGATGCAATCAGCCAATAGAATTGACCTTGCATTCTATTGGCTGATAGGAACAGCTAATAGAATGCAAGCTCAATCCTATTGCCTGATTGGATCAGATTGAACTTCAAGGGGGTAGTGTTAGGATTTTTTAAGGGGGGGATTGGGTGGGTTTTAGAGTAGGGTTGGGTGGTGGGTTTTAATGTTGGGGGGTATTGTATTTTTTTTTAAAGGTGAAAGAGCTGATTACTTTGGGGCAATGCCCCACAAAAGTCCATTTTAAGGGCTATTTGTAATTTAGTATAGGGTAGGGAATTTTAATATTTTTTTTTTTATTTTTTTTATTAGGGGGATTAGATTAGGTGTAATTAGTTTAAAATTCTTGTAATTCTTTTTTTATTTTCTGTAATTTAGTGTTTGTTTTTTTCCATAATTTAGTTTATTTAATTTAATTGTAATTAATTGTAGGTAGTTAAGGTAATTAGTTTAATTATAGTGTAGTGTTAGGTGTAATTGTAATTTAGGTTAGGGTTTATTTTACAGGTAATTTTGTACTTATTTTAGCTAGGTAGTTATTAAATATTTAATAACTATTTAATAACTATTGTACCTAGTTAAAATAAATACAAAGTTGCCTGTAAAATAAAAATAAACCCTAAGATGGCTACAATGTAACTATTAGTTATATTGTAGCTATCTTAGGCCTAGATTTGGAGTTCGGCGGTAAAAGGGCTGCTAACGCTCCGCGGGCTTTTTTCTGGCCGCACCATAAATTTAACTCTGGTATCGAGAGTTTAATCAAATGCTGCGTTAGGCTCCAAAAAAGGAGCGTAGAGCATTTTTACCGCAAATGCAACTCTCGATACCAGAGTTGCTTACGGACGCGGCCGGCCTCAAAAACGTGCTCGTGCACGATTCTCCCATAGGAAACAATGGGGCTGTTTGAGCTGAAAAAAAACCTAACACCTGCAAAAAAGCAGCGTTCAGCTCCTAACGCAGCCCCATTGTTTCCTATGGGGAAACACTTCCTACGTCTGCACCTAACACTCTAACATGTACCCCGAGTCTAAACACCCCTAACCTTACACTTATTAACCCCTAATCTGCCGCCCCCCGCTATCGCTGACCCCTGCATATTTTTTTTAACCCCTAATCTGCCGCTCCGTAAACCGCCGCAACCTACGTTATCCCTATGTACCCCTAATCTGCTGCCCTAACATCGCCGACCCCTATATTATATTTATTAACCCCTAATCTGCCCCCCTCAACGTCGCCAACACCTGCCTACACTTATTAACCCCTAATCTGCCGAGCGGACCTGAGCGCTACTATAATAAAGTTATTAACCCCTAATCCGCCTCACTAACCCTATCATAAATAGTATTAACCCCTAATCTGCCCTCCCTAACATCGCCGACACCTAACTTCAATTATTAACCCCTAATCTGCCGACCGGAGCTCACCGCTATTCTAATAAATGTATTAACCCCTAAAGCTAAGTCTAACCCTAACACTAACACCCCCCTAAGTTAAATATAATTTTTATCTAACGAAATAAATTAACTCTTATTAAATAAATGATTCCTATTTAAAGCTAAATACTTACCTGTAAAATACATCCTAATATAGCTACAATATAAATTATAATTATATTATAGCTATTTTAGGATTAATATTTATTTTACAGGTAACTTTGTAATTATTTTAACCAGGTACAATAGCTATTAAATAGTTAAGAACTATTTAATAGTTACCTAGTTAAAATAATAACAAAATTACCTGTAAAATAAGTCCTAACCTAAGATATAATTAAACCTAACACTACCCTATCAATAAAATAATTAAATAAACTACCTACAATTACCTACAATTAACCTAACACTACACTATCAATAAATTAATTAAATACAATTCCTACAAATAAATACAATTAAATAAACTAGCTAAAGTACAAAAAATAAAAAAGATCTAAGTTACAGAAAATAAAAAAATATTTACAAACATAATAAAAATATTACAACAATTTTAAACTAATTACACCTACTCTAAGCCCCCTAATAAAATAACAAAGCCCCCCAAAATAAAAAATTCCCTACCCTATTCTAAATTAAAAAAGTTACAAGCTCTTTTACCTTACCAGCCCTGAACAGGGCCCTTTGCGGGGCATGCCCCAAGAATTTCAGCTCTTTTGCCTGTAAAAGAAGAAATACAATACCCCCCCCCCAACATTACAACCCACCACCCACATACCCCTAATCTAACCCAACCCCCCCTTAAATAAACCTAACACTAAGCCCCTGAAGATCTTCCTACCTTGTCTTCACCATACCAGGTTCACCGATCCGTCCTGAAGAGCTCCTCTGATGTCCTGATCCAAGCCCAAGCGGGGGCTGAAGAGGTCCATGATCCGGTCAAAGTCTTCATCCAAGCGGGGCAGAAGAGGATCTTCCATCCGATTGAAGTCATCATCCAGGCGGCATCTTCTATGGTCTTCCATCCGGAGCGAAGCGGCAGGATCCTGAAGACCTCCAGCGCGGAACATCCATCCGGACCGACGACTGAACGACGAATGACTGTTCCTTTAAGGGACGTCATCCAAGATGGCGTCCCTCGAATTCCGATTGGCTGATAGGATTCTATCAGCCAATCGGAATTAAGGTATGAATTTTCTGATTGGCTGATGGAATCAGCCAATCAGAATCAAGTTCAATCCGATTGGCTGATCCAATCAGCCAATCAGATTGAGCTCGCATTCTATTGGCTGATCGGAACAGCCAATAGAATGCGAGCTCAATCTGATTGGCTGATTGGATCAGCCAATCGGATTGAACTTGATTTTGATTGGCTGATTCCATCAGCCAATCAGAAAATTCATACCTTAATTCCGATTGGCTGATAGAATCCTATCAGCCAATCGGAATTCGAGGGACGCCATCTTGGATGACGTCCCTTAAAGGAACAGTCATTCGTCGTTCAGTCGTCGGTCCGGATGGATGTTCCGCGCTGGAGGTCTTCAGGATCCTGCCGCTTCGCTCCGGATGGAAGACCATAGAAGATGCCGCCTGGATGATGACTTCAATCGGATGGAAGATCCTCTTCTGCCCCGCTTGGATGAAGACTTTGACCGGATCATGGACCTCTTCAGCCCCCGCTTGGGCTTGGATCAGGACATCAGAGGAGCTCTTCAGGACGGATCGGTGAACCTGGTATGGTGAAGACAAGGTAGGAAGATCTTCAGGGGCTTAGTGTTAGGTTTATTTAAGGGGGGTTTGGGTTAGATTAGGGGTATGTGGGTGGTGGGTTGTAATGTTGGGGGGGGGGGTATTGTATTTCTTCTTTTACAGGCAAAAGAGCTGAAATTCTTGGGGCATGCCCCGCAAAGGGCCCTGTTCAGGGCTGGTAAGGTAAAAGAGCTTGTAACTTTTTTAATTTAGAATAGGGTAGGGAATTTTTTATTTTGGGGAGCTTTGTTATTTTATTAGGGGGCTTAGAGTAGGTGTAATTAGTTTAAAATTGTTGTAATATTTTTATTATGTTTGTAAATATTTTTTTATTTTCTGTAACTTAGATCTTTTTTATTTTTTGTACTTTAGCTAGTTTATTTAATTGTATTTATTTGTAGGAATTGTATTTAATTAATTTATTGATAGTGTAGTGTTAGGTTAATTGTAGGTAATTGTAGGTAGTTTATTTAATTATTTTATTGATAGGGTAGTGTTAGGTTTAATTATATCTTAGGTTAGGACTTATTTTACAGGTAATTTTGTTATTATTTTAACTAGGTAACTATTAAATAGTTCTTAACTATTTAATAGCTATTGTACCTGGTTAAAATAATTACAAAGTTACCTGTAAAATAAATATCAATCCTAAAATAGCTATAATATAATTATAATTTATATTGTAGCTATATTAGGATGTATTTTACAGGTAAGTATTTAGCTTTAAATAGGAATCATTTATTTAATAAGAGTTAATTTATTTCGTTAGATAAAAATTATATTTAACTTAGGGGGGTGTTAGTGTTAGGGTTAGACTTAGCTTTAGGGGTTAATACATTTATTAGAATAGCGGTGAGCTCCGGTCGGCAGATTAGGGGTTAATAATTGAAGTTAGGTGTCGGCGATGTTAGGGAGGGCAGATTAGGGGTTAATACTATTTATGATAGGGTTAGTGAGGCGGATTAGGGGTTAATAACTTTATTATAGTAGCGCTCAGGTCCGCTCGGCAGATTAGGGGTAAATAAGTGTAGGCAGGTGTCGGCGACGTTGAGGGGGCAGATTAGGGGTTAATAAATATAATATAGGGGTCGGCGATGTTAGGGGTAGCAGATTAGGGGTACATAGGGATAACGTAGGTGGCGGCGATTTGCGGTCGGAAGATTAGGGGTTAATTATTTTAAGTAGCTTGCGGCGACGTTGTGGGGGGCAAGTTAGGGGTTAAGAAATATAATATAGGGGTCGGCGGGGTTAGGGGCAGCAGATTAGGGGTACATAAGTATAACGTAGGTGGCGGTCGGCAGATTAGGGGTTAAAAATTTAAATAGAGTGGCGGCGATGTGGGGGGACCTCGGTTTAGGGGTACATAGGTAGTTTATGGGTGTTAGTGTACTTTAGGGTACAGTAGTTAAGAGCTTTATAAACCGGCGTTAGCCAGAAAGCTCTTAACTCCTGCTATTTTCAGGCGGCTGGAATTTTGTCGTTAGAGCTCTAACGCTCACTTCAGAAACGACTCTAAATACCAGCGTTAGAAAGATCCCATTGAAAAGATAGGCTACGCAAATGGCATAGGGGGATCTGCGGTATGGAAAAGTCGCGGCTGAAAAGTGAGCGTTAGACCCTTTAATCACTGACTCCAAATACCAGCGGGCGGCCAAAACCAGCGTTAGGAGTCTCTAACGCTGGTTTTGACGGCTACCGCCGAACTCCAAATCTAGGCCTTAGGGTTTATTTTATAGGTAAGTATTTAGTTTTAAATAGGAATAATTTATTTAATTATGTAAAATGTATTTCGTTTAATTTAAATTATATTTAAGTTAGGGGGTTAGACTTAGGGTTAGACTTAGGTTAAGGGTTAATAAATTTATTATAGTAGCGGCGATGTTGAGGTCGGAAGATTAGGGGTTAATACATTAAATATAGTTGCGGCGACATTGGGGGGACAGATTAGGGGTTAATAAATATAATGTAGGTGTCGGTGATGTTGGGGGCAGCAGATTAGGGGTTCATAAGTATAATGTAGGTGGCAGCGGTGTCCGGAGCGGCAGATTATGGGTTAATAATATAATGTAGGTGTCAGCGATGGCGGTAGCAGCAGATTAGGGGTTAATAAGTGTAAGATTAGGGGTGTTTAGACTCGGGGTTCATGTTAGGGTGTTAGGTGCAGACGTAAATTTTCTTTCCCCATAGGAAACAATGGGGCTGTGTTAGGAGCTGAACGGTACTTTTTTGCAGGTGTTAGGTTTTTTTCAGCCAGCTCAGCCCCATTGTTTCTTATGGGGAAATTGTGCACGAGCACGTTTTGCCAGCTTACTGCTACCGTAAGCAGCGCTGGTATTGAGGTGAGATGTGGAGCTAAATTTTGCTCAACGCTCACTTTTCTGAGGCTAACGCCGGCTTGCAGAAAACCTATAATACCAGTGTTCGCTTAAGGGAGCGGTAAGAAAAAAAGGAGCGTTAGCACCGCACAGCCTTACCGACAAAAACTCGTAATCTAGCCGAGATTGTCTTAATAAATAACGTGTATTCAGCAGAGGGGGCAGTTACTAGTGGTATGTTCTGTAACCTGTTTTGTTTATCATATTTATCAGCCATATCAGCAAAGGGCTACAGCAGCAGGTATGTCTGTTTTAGCATGATACAACAAATTGTCATAGAATTGATGTTCCAGGGATGCACCAAATGAGAAGAAATAAAACAAATTGAAGGATTGGACAAATAACTGGGATCTAATGTTTCATATTACAAAGGACAAAAATATGCTTTTTTGAAAGTAAAATCCAAATGTTAACAGCAGACTCAAAGACATACTATTGATTGTTACAAATGAGGAACAGGGCTTGGGAATTATTATTTCAGATGATTTAACATTTCGTAATCAATGCAACATTGCCGTGAATATGGCCAGTAGAATGCTTGGTTGTTTAGGTAGAGGTATTTGTTCTTATGCCACTACAAGAAAAGAGCAATTCCAGATTAACGGTCATGATCTCAAGTTGAAGGGTAGGTTTAGGAGTACTTTGGGGAAGCACTTCTACACAGAAAGGTTAATGTATGGAATAAACTTTCATTTAAGGTAAGGTCAAACACAGTGGAGGAGAAAAAGAATGCCCTGGATAAGCATAAAGCTATCTTACAAACCAGTTAAGATTACACTTTGACGAAATTTTGGTCAGACTTAGGCCATCAAAACATATGTTTCTATATTTCTATTTAGCTTCCCACCAGCTAACCAGAGAGTGAACAGACTTATAAGTCTGAAATTCAATTTAATAAGCAGGATGTGTGGCACAATTTTTACATTTTTACTAAACAAAATACTTTGTTTTAGTTAAAGATGTATATTTATTTAAGGTGGATGGTGCAGTGATGATTTAGGGTCAGCTTACGAGTAGAGCGCAAACGTTTACGTGAAAGCGATAAGTGGTGTGTTAATGGCAAATTTGGATTGTCATTGGTCTTTGTGTGTAAACAACTATAGGGGCTAAAATTATTGATCATCCTGCATGTTGCTGGTGGCAAAGGGATAAAAAAAACTAATTTATATGTGCTACTGGCACATAAGAGTCAAACTACTGCTCTCTTTGTATAATGAGAATGGAGAGCCAAAAAGGCTAGGAGAGACTTAAGGGTTAAGGCCTGCAGGGAGAGGGAAGTTAAGGAGGGAAGTTTCTGGGACTGCAACAATGTTGCTGTTTGGGGGGAGTGTCAATCCTACATGTAAAGAAGGCTCTACACCAGGCTTGGGGCCCCTTCTTCCTTTTGGACAGCTGCAAGTCTTTTCCCTCCCTCCCTCCCTGACTCTGGTTGGGCGGCGTGAGTACTACAGCTGCCGTTAGGGCGGTTCTAGTATCTAACACACAACCCCATGGCGAAGTTAGGGTTAATCGAGCCATTCTTCATAAGTCCAGGGCCCAGGGCCCATAATGTTAGCTTCCCTTGTTAGGGAACCAGCACTAATCGGCAGGTAACTGCAAGGCCCCCTAAGGGTTGAAGCGCATAATTTTACACTCTTTAGGCGGGAGGTCAAGGCCTGTTTCATCGCAGATAGAGAGGTTGGGGTGGAGTAATGGTTGAACGACAAAGGTCGGGCAACACCTTAGATAATTCTGAGGAGCCCCGCCTTTGTTTTTGGGTCTTTGCAACGCCTGATAACCTCATTGCCTCTATCCCGAGCGGAATGTTCCTTCACTGCTGCCCCGAGCCATTGACCTCCTGTCGTGTTAAGGCTAATTTAGAACTCACTTGCCGCCATTAAAGTTTGCAGCCGGTTTTATGGTTGTCTGTTTTAAAGTTTCATTTAAATAAAATTGCAAGCAAGGGTTTTACCCGCCACTCTCGTGTCAGTGTTTTATTCAAGTTCTAGTTAAATGTTAAGTTAACTACATTATATAATCACCACCTTATCTGGTAGCGACCAGCTAGGCCTTTTACCCTTATGGAGCTCAAAGGCTGTCAAACCATTGCTCGGTTATGATTAGGCCTAGTAAGGAGTTTTGGGGAAGGGTAATTCAATGGAGAAGCTATTGATCCTTTTGCAACCTAGAAAACATTTTTGTTAAGAATAAGTAACTGAAAATGGAGCTATTTCATGAATGTCAGTTTAATACTTTCCAACAGGTTTCTGAGGCTCTCCGGGACCGGGAGGTGTGGAAGGATTGTGGGTGTTGTCCCAACAGTATTTTGTGAGTGCGGGCCACAATGGGAGGAATGGGGGATGTGCAGTTGGCAGGGCTTTGTATTCCATTAAGCAGGTTTGGGCAGAGACAAGGTATTTCATTGGTGGAGCTATGGCAATCCCTGGAAATTGAGAAATTAGCCCTGACAGGAAAAACTGCAGGAGAAGCAGCAGGCAGACTTCCCAACACGTGACAAATCCAATATATTTAATTAGAAGGTATGCATCACACATCTAAAATGCTTATCTGAAACTTCTGGTTAACTCCTGCACTTATTAGAGCTGGTTGCAATACCTCTGTTAGAGCCATGGGCCTCTATTTATCAAACTGTCTACTTACCTGCATTTGACGGCCCCAATACGCTCGCCTAAGATCGCCTAACATCGCCGCCGCGGACCTGAATACGTTCGCCAAATTTATCAAGAAAGCTGTCAAAAAGCCACACACCAAGTATGGTGGGATGAGCAGCGGACTGTTGTTAACTAACAGTCATCGATCTCGCTGCTCTTCGGCTTATTCGAAGCTTTCTTGCTATACTGTCACTAAGCACCCACACTATACTATACTGTTTTACCCCCTAAACCGCCGCTCCCGGAGCCCCCCACAACTAAATAAATGTATTAACCCCTAAACCGTCGCTCCCAGACCCCGCCACAACTATAATAAATATATGAACCCCTAAATTGCCGCTCCCGGACCCCACAGCCACCCCCACCTACATTATACCTATTAACCCCTAATCTGCCGCCCCCTATACCGCCGCCACCTACATAAAGTTATTAACCCCTATCCTGCCGATCCCCGACCCCGCGGCAACTAAATAAATTGTTTAATCCCTAAACCGCCGCTCCCGGAGCCCGCCGCCACCTACATTATACATATTAACCTCTATCCTGCCCCCCCTACACCGCCGCCACAATAATAAATTTATTAGCTCCTAAACCTAAGTCTACCCCTAACCCTAACACCCACTAACTTAAATATAATTTAAATAAATCTAAATAAATATTACTATTATTAACTAAATTATTCCTATTTAAAACTAAATACTTTCCTATAAAATAAACCCTAAGCTAGTTACAATATAACTAATAGTTACATTGTAGCTATTTTAGGATTTATTTTTATTTTACAGGCAACTTTGTATTTATTTTAACTAGGTACAATAGTTATTAAATAGTTATTAACTATTTAATAACTACTTAGCTAAAATAAATACAAAATTACCTGTAAAATAAATCCTAACCTAAGTTACAATTACACCTAACACTACACTATCATTAAAATAATTACATAAATTAACTACAATTAAATGAAACTAATTACAATTAACTAAAATTAACTAAAGTACAAAAAAACAAAACACTAAATTGCAGAAAATAAAAAAAAATTACAAGAATTTTAAACTAATTACACATAATCTAAGCCCCCTATTAAAATAAAAAAGCCCCCCAAAATAATAAAATTCCCTACCCTATACTAAATTACAAATAGCCCTTAAAAGGACCTTTTGCAGGGCAATGTCCCAAAGTAATCAGCTCTTTTACCTGTAAAAAAAGAAATACAACCCCCCCAACATTAAAACCTACCACCCACACACCCAACCCTACTCTAAAACCCACCCAAACCCCCTTAATAAAACCTAACACTAACCCCTTGAAGATCACCCTACCTTGAGCCGTCTTCACCCAGCCGGGCACAAGTGGACCTCCAGACCGGCAGAAGTCTTCATCCGATCCGGGCAGAAGAGGACATCCAGTCCGGCAGAAGTCTTCATCCAGGCGGCATTTTCTATCTTCATCCATCCGGAGCGGGTCCATCTTCAATCCAGCCGGCACGGAGCATCCTCTTCCATTGACGTCCTAACGAAGAATGAAGGTTCCTTTAAATGACGTCATCCAAAATGGCGTCCCTTGAATTCCGATTGGCTGATAGGATTCTATCAGCCAATCAGAATTAAGGTAGGAAAATCCTATTGGCTGAAGCATTCTATTGGCTGTTCCAACATGAGGTTTCGCTGCTGTCAGACTCCCATTGATTCCTATGACATCCGTCACCTCAAGGGAGGCGGATTGAAAACCAGGTACGCTGGGCCGGAAAAGTAGCAAGGGTACCTGGTAGGATCTTGATAACTTCCAAAAGTAGTCAGATTGTGCCGAACTTGCATTCGGAACATCTGGAGTGACGTAACCATCGATCTGTGTCCGGCGGATCGTATGTTACGTCACTATATTCTACTTTTGCGGTCTCTAGCCTTTGATAACTCAGGCTCGCCACAAATATGCTGCAGAATTCCAGCGTATTTGCGGTTGACAGCTTGATAAATAGAGGCCATGGGCTTAACTTTAATCTTAGTGTCATTTTAACAGTAGTTATTAACTCCTTGTTCCAAAGAACTTGCTAGAGAGGCAAACAAAAGCATGTTGCTGTGCATGAGTATACAATATATTACCTGTGTTTATTCCATTAACTGCAGTGATGTTTATTTTTCTTTATAACATATCAGAAGCACAAAACACATAGTAAGATAGCTAGATTCAAATCAGGCAGGTCATGGCATAGGGGTTGATTCTAATCCTATTGAAAAAAATTAATTTATTTACTGATTTATCAATGAAAATTCCCATAGGGACAGTTATATCAAAGCTAAACTTTAATGATTCAGATAGAGATTGCAATTTTAAACAATTTTCCAATTTACTTCCATCATCTAATTTTTTTTATTTTCTTGGTACTCTTTGTTAAAAAACAATTCAAGGTAGGCTCAAGAGAAACAATGCACCACTGGGTGCTAGCTGTTGATTGGTGGCTGCACATAAATGTTATTGGCTCAACCAATTTGTCCCTCTAGCTCCCAGTAGTGTGTTTTTGCTCCTTGAACAAAGGATACCCATGAAATGGAGTAAATGTGTTCATAGAAGTACATTTCTAAAGTTGTATAACATTTTATGATAGTGTAAGAATTTAACCTGGAATATTCCTAAGGGCCAAGGTCCTTAGGAAGACAGGATGTTTTTTGCAACTATGTTGCCATTTTTAGAGTGGGTTGTTTACTCATTTTGAAAGTCGAGGGAACAGAAGTTTAAGCCTCTTTCTACAGCTCTGCTTGAAGATTCTCTTTCATTCCCACCATGTGGTTAGTTAGTTGATGGAGCTGGATAAGTTCAGGGATTGTAGTTTCCCCCCCCCCCCCTTGTATAGCTTGCTGCACAACGTTTGTCTTCGATCATACTGGTTTATAGTGCTCTTTATTTAGTGCTCTAGCATAGGCAGTTGGTCATGGCCCAGTTGAGTGACAGCCATTGCAATGGGGAGCAGCGTCCCCAAGTGTGATCCTGTGGGTGTCCTTCTTTGGGCATGGGGCAGGCAGAAAAGCTCCTATGTTATCCTGGGCTGAGGGCATGGTAGCCGGGCTCTGTTTTGTCAGCAGGTCTGGGCTATGACCATCTATTAGGGGTTAATTTAGGACCTGATTGCCACCACTGTTATTTTCCTAGCCATATGTTTAAAAGTTGCCATATATGTTCTTTTGCCTCTTCATTAAAATTGAACCTACTCATTCTAAACCCATCTCTCTGTGTCTTTTGTTATTATTTAAGTTTAAGGGCTTTTGTTATACTTGGGTTATGTTGTGGGTAGTGCCTGATGATAGGACATTTAATCCCTTACGCTCTATCTGAATTATGAATTTGATGTTTTGCCTCATTTTAATGGGGATTTTCAGCATAAAATCATTATATATGTTTTCCTAAAGGATGGAATTGACCCCATAATATTCAGAGCCTTATGTATACAAAAGTAATACTAGTTTATTGTCCATTTCTGAAGCAAATAATCACATCTGAGTTCTGTTTTTACAGCAGCACAGTTTGACGTTGATATTTCTGGAACATACTGTGGAGCTGAACAGATTGCATTGCAGAACTAAAAGGGCAAAGAGGCAGATCCATGAAAGTACTGTATATATCAATGCAATGCTAGTCTTACTGGGAGGCATTTCTAACTTGCATCTTTTAGCACTTGATTGCTCTTGTTGTGTTGATTTACATCAGCATGTGTTTAGGAGAGCAATACAGAGAACCATTAAGGTGGAGTTAGAAGCAAAGACATTAAAATAGTATGTGTCTGCAGTTTTGTTTTTTAGGCTAGTATTGCTGTTCTCCTAGCAAATAATAACAAACAAAACCTTTGTTTCTGCTTGAGATTACATTAGCATTTAGTAGCACTATTGGCCGAAGAAACCTGACATTGACAAAAACATAGCAACAGCAGATAATAAAGATAATGCATATAGAGTCTGCCCACATTTTTCCTGCATTGGGAGTTTTAAGGGAAATAATAAATATCCTTTTTTGCATTTCTACACTTACTTTGGACAACTTTATTACAGTTTTAAAATATATGACAACCCATTAAAAAAATGATTACCTTTTTTGAGAAAAAACATGTGTTTCGGAAATATGGATACGTCTTAACAATGTAGATGCATGTTTATCCTCTTGTTGCCTAGTACAGCGCGAATGAGTTCAACTGTTGATTGGCTGTTTGAGACCTTATATTATCCTGCGCTGCTCCTCAATCTCAGTACGGTTAATACAGCAGATGCAAATGATCTGTAAGTACTGGCAATCGTGAATATGCTCCTGGTAATTGGATCATAAAGTAGGTAATTTTGAGGGCTATATATAGCAAATAATTTTCAAATGTAAATAATAAAAAAAACACACAAAAACTAGTTTAATTTTTAAAATTTCTAGAATGCCCCTTTAATGACTTATTAGATTAGATTATGCATATCTTACAAATTCTTAAAATCCCTTACAGACACTGGGGCCGATTTACTAAGTGTACGCTGTCAGCATTTCACAAGAAATGCTTATGCAATATCGCCCCCTTGCACTAGCAGGGGGTGTCAATCTTCCTGATCATATCTGATCGGGATAATTGTAGTCCGCCACCTCAGAGATGGCGGACGAGTTAAGGAGCAGTGGTCTTACGACCGCTGCTTTTTAATTTGAGTTTCCGGTGAGCCGGGCCGGATTGGGAATAAAAAGAAGCCCTGGGAAAATATGAAGACCAGCCCTACTGTCCATCAAGATGGTAGAATGCACATGGAGTGATACAGTGTGTGACGACACATCCAATCTCGCGGTCATGGAACTCAGAGACCTACACCGGCAGCTGTTTTCTTCATTCCTTCTTTACGGATTATTTCAAGTTTCAACCACAATAAGAGACATTGAAGCACAGGACTTTAAATCGGAACTGCTCTCTTGCTTTCTCCTCAACGGAACATTTGGAGTTTTTACTTGCTACAAGAGACATTGAAGCACAGGACTCTGCATAGCAGATGATTATACTATTTACTATTTACTATTATACGATTATACTATTTACTATTTACTATTACAATTATTGTTTTGTCTCTCTTTGCACCTATTGAATAATCATTGACTATTTTAGAAGCAGATATTGTTTCTTTACAGATATCACTTCACAGAGTCTTTTTAGAATGGGACTTTGTCCAATAGCACTTCTCTGAATGACTTTTTATAATAACAGTTACTTTTAACCAGTGCAAATAAAGCTTTTTTTAAACTTCACTCTACTCATTTGGATTCACTTATCAGTAGATGGTACTCTACTTTAGTGGGGATTATACATCTCATTTGTGCCCACTATATACCTCATATTGATGAGGTTGATTTTGATAAACACATATTGGCTTTTGGCAATACCATCTCCCCCTTTGAGAGCGCTGCCTAATATCTCCTTTCTGCACATTAACCTTATATAGACTTCCTTTATTTCAATGACTTTAAAGGTTCAGTCTATTTTCTAGATAGCAGCATTCTAGGGGCCCATCAGCCTTCTTTCATTTAGAACCATATAGGTAATTGGTATTCTTTCTTAGTAAATCCATTTAATGTCCAGTCATCTGGTATATACTTCAGCGCTGACACATATTTATTGTTATATATTATATAAATATATACAGCAAATTGTGGCAGGTGCTCTCTCACAAACAGTTCAATTTCCAATGCCAGAGTGCTGAGTAGGGTTCAAGCTATGGAAAACAGGAAACAGCACTCACTGGTCTTAACAAATACTGGATTTATTCAGTGATGTTTCTGGAATATAAACCTTCATCAGACCCATCAGACGGTCTGATGAAGGGGTGTATTCCCCGAAACGTCACTGAATAAATCCAGTATTTGTTAAGACCAGTGAGTGCTGTTTCCTGTTTTCCATATATATATATAGGCAATCACGGTTCAATTTCTTGATGCTTAACAGATGTTTAATATTGACAGCTAAAGGCACTTGATAAGATACAAAACTGGCCTTTTTGATATATTTGACAGTATTCGAGATTATTTGGAAAGAAAGTCAGGAGCAAGTCAGGGGCCCATAGCAGCCAGTCTATACATAGGCTTGCAAAGGGGTGTACAGAATGGCCTCTATTTATCAAAGGTCTTGCGGACCTGATCCGACAGTGCGGATCAGGTCCGCAAGACCTCGCTAAATGCGGAGAGCAATACGCTCTCCGCATTTAACATTGCACCATCAGCTCACAAGAGCTGCTGGTGCAACGCCGCCCCCTGCTGACTCGCGGCCAATCGGCCGCCAGCAGGGAGGTGTCAATCAACCCGATTGTACTCGATTGGGTTGATTTCCAGCGATTCCTGTTCGCCTGCTCAGAGCAGGCGGACAGGGTTATGGAGCAGTGGTCTTTAGACCGCTGCTTCATAACTTGTGTTTCTGGTGAGTCTGAAGACTCGCCAGAAACATGGCCCTTCAAGCTCCGTATGGAGCTTGATAAATATGGGCCTATGTGTACAATCCTAATGTAGGGGAGCTTTTTATTAATGCAGGTTGCAGGGCCATCTATCTGCTGTGCCATATGAAAGAGTTGTGAAAGTAATTACCTTTGCAACACAGCAGGCTGACCCAACATAAACTTGCCCTGCAATCTGTGTCCCTCCTCTGTGCTACAGCTGCCGATGAATAAAGTGCAGCATATCAGGGCAGAGGTGAGAGATCATTTCTCTTCTCCTACTTCCTCTCCACCACTGATCTAGCTTCTCTTTTCTATTTTCCTTGCCTCTCCCATGCGGCATTGCCAGAGCCACAATGTAGAGCACAACAAGGTGGGTGTAATTTGAAGCCATAATACACACTAAAAGGGGGCGATTCTTGTTCACAAACCATACCCCCCAACTGTCCCGATTTTCATGGGACAGTCCCAATTTTAGGGGTCTGTCCCAATTTTCCGGGTTGCTAGCCATCTTTCCCGCATTGCCCCATGCATTAAAAAAAATAAAAAAATTCTATTGGGCCCATACTCAGAAGCAGCTGGCTTTTCTCTCCCAGGGTTAGATACCTGTTATATTCCCTGTGGAAAAAAGAAATGGTGTGTGGGTTAAGCAGAAGTAAGAAGGCTGAATACCCTCTGACTTCAGGTAATGGTGACCTCTAACCACTGGTTGTGATGATGTCTAACCCCTGGTGATAATACTAGCATGCCTTCAGTTTTATACGATGAGCAGTGCTAACACCAGGGTAACAAACAGTGGCAGCCTCAGACTGCCAGCTAATGTGCTTGCCAACCCCAGGACCCCATACAATGAATTACAGATACCCATATATGATGTAGTGTGTGTGTCTATCTGTATCTATAAGTGTGTGTGTATCTGCATGTATAAGTGTAAGCTATGTAGTGTGTGTGTATCTGTATGTATATGTGAGTGTGTGTTATCTGTATGTGTAAGTTTATGCTATGTAGTGTGTGTGTCTGCATGTATAAATGTAAACTATGTAGTGTGTGTGTGTATCTGTATGTATAAGTGTGTATCTGCATGTATAAGTGTATGCTATGTAGTTTGTGTATCTGCATGTATAAGTGTATACTATGTAGTGTGTGTGTATCTGCATATAGAAGTGTAAGCTATGTAGTGTGTGTGTGTGTGTGTGTGTGTATCTGCATGTATAAGTGTATGCTATGTAGTGTGTGTGTGTGTATCTGCATGTGTAAGTGTATACTATGTAGTGAGTGTGTGTGTATCTGCTTGTATAAGTGTATGCTGTGTAGTGTGTGTGTATCTGTATGTATAAGTGTATGATATGTAGTGTGTATGTGTATATCTGTATGTGTAAGTGTATGCTATGTAGTGTGTGTTAATCTGCATGTGTAAATGTATGCTATGTAGTTTGTGTGCATCTGCATGTGTAGGTGTATGCTATGTAGTGTGGTACTGTGCATTTTTGCTGACTTTAAAGGCCAGAATCTAGAATATTAATGGAGAATGCAGAGATTTAAAGAATCTATTATTAAATGTCAAATTAAGATAAACATATTTAGCACTGCCTCTGCAAATGCTAATTAAATGCAGAGTTCACATAGCTATACCAGTGGTTTGAGCTTGTGTTTGATTTGCTGCCTGAGTATTAAAAGATATGACTTTAT
Source organism: Bombina bombina (assembly GCF_027579735.1). NCBI lineage: Eukaryota > Metazoa > Chordata > Amphibia > Anura > Bombinatoridae > Bombina > Bombina bombina. Next base: position 455,534,991 of record NC_069501.1, on the reverse strand, counting down.
TTAGAATTTTATTTATATTACTTTGGTATGGTCTCAACAGGTCAGTGTTTGCCCTTAATATGTTTTGAGGCAGGAGCTCTGCATATTCCAAAATTCATAAATAAAAGAGATATTAGCATCCTAACTTCAACTGCCTAAACTACAATAGATGGATAGATAGACAGACAAAGACAGATAGACATAGATAGAAAGACAGATATACTCAAAACCATTATACAGATCCGCAATTTATATAATTAAAAATTGCTTGCTACTGAGTAGCCTTTGGGGGGCCCAGAAAATGTCATATGATATAATATAACAACTCAAATATTAATAATATTCATCACCATTATTGATATTATTGTTGCAGTGTTGTTTAGTACTGTAATAGTAAAAATGAACAGACAATAACATTTTGTTTTGATACCAAATCACGATACTGGGCTACTGTTGATATATTTTCTGCATTCAATTACAGTGTAGTGTATCAAAATAAATGACTTGCTATATATTTGTTCTCTTGCAGTAACAAGTTTCCGTCTATTCACCTTTCCAAATGTCAAAGTACCACTACTATTTGTCTTCCTCACTATGAGTAATTTCTGCCTCACGGACACATGCAGATCCCCCCAGCTCATTTGACATCAGACTGGCAACTAAAATATGGCTGATGATAAGAAATCTAAAACTAATATTACAATTTTCCACCATTTGACAGCAATCAAGAAAAGACTAATGAGAGCTTACTGTGACTAAATCATTTTGAGTCTTGAGTATTCCATCTAATTCTCATTAGACAGAGGGGAAAAGTTTAAATAATATCATTATGCTATTGTGAGTAACCAGAGGAATGCACCATGACGAATGAATCCTTCAAAACAGTTCTTCCCTGATACCATCAAGTGTCTTTATGAAGAATGTAGTTGATATGGAAGTCTTGCAGACATACGGCTAGGTACAAATGATAAATCTTTCCTATATATATTGGTTGTAAGACGACTGATAGCAATAGACTTGGATCTGTTTTACTTGTGTGACTTGTCACAAATGGAATGTTAGGTACTGCCCTCTCTATCTCACATCATTTCAATCTGAAAGATTTTTCTAACTGTTGTGGTTGTTTCACTGGGGACAATTTAGTAGAAACATAAGGGCACACAAGGTTTAAGAAAGCCCCCCCCCCCCCCCCAACAAGAACAGACAATAATCGAATTCATACAATTGATAACAATGTCTTTTAGAGAAAATAAAATATATATATCAACAACATGATACTGATAACACTTTTTTTTTTCAAAGAAAAACTGGTAGAATATGTGTAGAGTTGTACGACTTTAGGAATTTAAATTGACTTAGCAACATAATACAAAGCCATGAGTGAGAAAGCCCCAAAAATGTTGTGGTAAAAGAGAGAATGAAAAAAGAGGATTACATACTTAAAAGAGAAAAAGATATATTGGGGGGTAGTTATCAATGCGTCTACTTTACCTGCCTTCACCGGACCAATACGCCCGCCTAAGCTCGCCTAACATCGCCGCCGCGGACCTTCAAAATTTCGGCTAAGTTATCAATAAAGCTGTCAAAAAGCCGCTCACCAAGTATGGGGCGATGAGCAGCGGACTGTGAGAGTTATCACTCATTCTAACTACACTGTTCTACCCCGTATACCGGCGCCCCCGGAGCCCCCCGCAACTCAATAAAGTTATTAACCCCTAAACCGCCGCTCCTAGACCCCGCCGCAACTATAATAAATGTATTAACTCCTAAACCGCCGCTCCCGGACACCGCCGCCACCTACATTATACCTAGTAACCCCTATCCTGCCCCCCTATACCGCCGCCCTCTATAATAAAGTTATTAACCCCTATCCTGTGGATCCCGGACCTCGCCGCAACTAAATAAATAGTTTAACCCCTAAACCGCCGCTCCCGGACCCCGCTGCAAACTATATTAAACTTATTAACCCCTAATCTGCCCCCCCTACACCGTCGCCACCTATAATAAATTTATTAACCCCTATCCTGCCCCCCACTACACTGCCACCACTGTAATAAAATTATTAACCCCTAAACCTAAGTCTAACACTAACCCTAACACCCCCCTAACTTAAATATTAATTAAATAAATCTAAATAATATTTCTCTTATTAACTAAGTTAATCCTATTTAAAACTAAATACTTACCTTTAAAATAAACCCTAATATAGCTACAATATAAATAATAATTATATTGTAGCTATCTTAGGATTTATTTTTATTTTACAGGCAAATTTCAATTTATTTTAACTAGGTACAATAGCTATTAAATAGTTATTAACTATTTAATAGCTACCTAGTTAAAATAAAGAGAAATTAACCTGTAAAATAAAAACTAACCTAAGTTACAATTACACCTAACACTACACCATACTTTAATACATTATTTCTATTTAAAACTAAATACTTACCTGTAAAATAAACCCTAAGATCGCTACAATATAATTAATAATTACATTGTAGCCATTTTAGGATTTATATTTATTTTACAGGTAACTTTGTATTTATTTTAGCTAGTTAGAATAGTTATTAAATAGTTATAAACTATTTAATAGCTACCTAGCTAAAAGACATACAAAATTACCTGTAAAATAAATCCTAACCTAAGTTACAATTAAACCTAACACTACACTATCATTAAATTAATTAAATACATTACCTACAAATAACTACAATTAAATAGAATTAATTAAACTAACTAAAGTACAAAAAAAGCTAAGTTACAAAAAATAAAAAAAATAAGTTACAAACATATTAAAGCTACTTACACCTAATCTAAGCCCCCTAATAAAATAACAAAGCCCCCCAAAATAAAAAAAAATGCCCTACCCTATTCTAAATTAAAAAGTTCAAAGCTCTTTTACCTTACCAGCCCTTAAAAGGGCCTTTTGCGGGCATGCCCCAAAGAATTCTGCTCTTTTGCCTGTAAAAGAAAAATAACCCCCCCCAACATTAAAACCCACCACCCACATACCCCTCATCTAACCCAAATCCCCCTTAAAAAAACCTAACACTACCCCCCTGAAGATCATCCTACCTTGAATCGTCTTCAGCCAGCTGACTATCGATGGAACCGAAGAGGAGATACGGAGCGGCAGAAGTCATCATCCAGGCGGCGCTGAATAAGTCTTCCATCCGATAGAAGTCTTCATTCAGGCAGCATCTTCAATCTTCATCCATCTGGAGCGGAGCAGAGTCATCTTCAGACGAGCCGACGCAGAGCCATCCTCTTCTTCCCGACGACTAACGATGAATGGATATTCCTGGAGAGGGACAAGACTCTGACTCCCCTCCCCTACCGAAGGGGAAGAAGGAATAGCAAGCCCCAAAACATGGCCTTGACCCACCGTAATGGTCCCAGAGGGAGAAAGCGCAACCCATTTGATATCCTCAAGGTCCATCTCTTCCCACTCTGCAGGTTTGGCCTCCTCCAAGGAAACTCTGCTTTGGTCTATGCTGAAAGAACTCCAGGGATATAAGAGAAAGTAGACTCCTTGTAACAATACATACACAGCATCAGCACTCACTCAACCAGGCCTTAACCCTTAACTATGCTCCAAGCTAGTCGCCCTGCACTTTCTTTATTCTTGGCAGGTCATGTGCTAGCCTTAGGTTTAGAGGAAGAGGGAGCTCAAAATGAGCCAGACTATAAAGATCCTCTTTTGTCCATATCCTAACCTTATTAGCACTAAACGTCATGCTCTCACCAGGCTTATTCTACATAGAAAGTGACAGATTTCTTTGTTACTGTGAGATAATGTAGATGTAATCTACTCAAGATGCAAAAAGTGAGTTTAAAATCCTCCACTATGCACAAAATATAGAGAATAACTCAGTGGGGCCTAGTTATCAAGCCGTCAACCTCAAATACGCTGGAATTCCGCAGCGTATTTGTGGCGAGGCTGATTCGCCTTAGTTATCAAAGGCTAGAGACCGGCAAAAGTAGAATTTTGTGATGTAAACTTCGATCCGCCGGACTCAGTCCGACACAGATCGATTCTTACGTCACTCCAGATGTTCTGCACGCAAGTGCGGCACAATCGAACTACTTTCGCTAGTTATCAAAAAACTAGCAGGTACGCTCGGCACTTTTACGGCCCACCATACCTGGTTTTCAATCCGCCGCCCTGGAGGTGGCAGATCCCATAGGAATCAATGGGAGTCTGACCATAGCGAAAGTACAAGTTCGCTGCTGCCAGACATCCCATTGATTCCTATGGGAGCTGTCTACACCTAACACCCTAACATGTACCCCAGTCTAAACACCACTAATCTGTCCCCCCCTACACCGCCACAACTAACTAAAGTTATTACCCCCTAAACCGCCACTCCCGGAGCCCACCGCAAGCTACTCTATACATATTAACCCCTAAACTGCCGCTCCCGGAGCCCACCGCAACTATAATATATGTATTAACCCCTAAACCGCCGCTCCCGGAGCCCACCGCCACCTACATTATACCTAGTAACTCCTATCCTGCCCCCCCTATACCGCCACCCTCTATAATAAAGTTATTAACCCCTATCCTGCCGATCCCGCACCTCGCCGCAACTAAATAAATAGTTTAACCCCTAAACCGCCGCTCCCGGACTCTGCCGCAACCTATATTAAATTTATTAACCCCTAATCTGCCCCCCCTACACCATCGCCACCTATAATACATTTATTAACCCCTATCCTGCCCCCCACTACACCGTCGCCACTGTAATAAATTTATTAACCCCTAAACCTAAGTCTAACACTAACCCTAAATATTAATTAAATAAATCTAAATAATATTTCTATTATGAACTAAAATAATCCTATTTAAAACTAAATACTTACCTATAAAATAAACCCTAACACAGCTACAATATAAATAATAATTATATTGTAGCTATCTTAGGATTTATTTTTATTTTACAGGCAAATTTCAATTTATTTTAACTAGGTACAATAGCTATTAAATAGTTATTATCTATTTAATAGCTTACCTAGCTAAAATAAAGAGAAATTTACCTGTAAAATAAAAACTAACCTAAGTTACAATTGCACCTAACATTACACTATACTTTAATAAATTATTTCTATTTAAAACTAAATACTTACCTGTAAAATAAACCCTAAGATAGCTACAATATAATTAATAATTACATTGTAGCTATCTTAAGATTTATATTTATTTTACAGGTAACTTTGTATTTATTTTAGCTAGTTAGAATAGTTATTAAATAGTTATTAACTATTTAATAACTACCTAGCTAAAAGAAATACAAAATTACCTGTAAAATAAATCCTAACCTAAGTTACAATTAAACCTAACACTACACTATCATTAAATTAATTAAATAAATTAACTACAAATAACTACAATTAAATACAATTACATAAACTAACTAAAGTACAAAAAATAAAAAAAGCTAAGTTACAAAAATAAAAAAAATAAGTTACAAACATTTTAAAAATATTACAACAATTTTAAGCTACTTACACCTAATCTAAGCCCCCTAATAAAATAACAACCCCCCCCCCAAAATAAAAAAATGCCCTACCCTATTCTAAATTAAAAAAAGTTCAAAGCTCTTTTACCTTACCAGCCCTTAAAAGGACCTTTTGTGGGGCATGCCCCAAAGAATTCAGCTCTTTTGCCTGTAAAAGAAAAATACAATCCCCCCAACATTAAAACCCACCACCCACATACCCCTAATCTAACCCAAACCCCCCTTAAAATAACCTAACACTAATCCCCTGAAGATCATCCTACCTTGAGTCGTCTTCACTCAGCCGAGCAGTGATGGAACCGAAGAGGAGACCCGGAGCGGAAGAAGTTATCCTCCAAGCGGCGCTGAAGAAATCTTCCATCTGATGAAGTGATCCTCCAAGCGGCGCTGAAGAAGTCTTCCATCCGGGCAATGTAATCTTCCAAGAGGCGCTGAAGAAGTCTTCTATCCGGGCGATGTCATCTTCCAAGCGGGGTCTTCAATCTTCATCCCGCCGACGCGGAACATCCTTCTTTACCGACGGACTACCGAGGAATGAAGGCTCCTTTAAGGGACGTCATCCAAGATGGCCTCCCTTCAATTCCGATTGGCTGATAGGATTCTATCAGCCAATCGGAATTAAGGTAGGAAAAATCTGATTGGCTGATTGAATCAGCCAATCAGATTCAAGTTCAATCCGATTGGCTGATCCAATCAGCCAATCAGATTGAGCTTGCATTCTATTGGCTTGTAGTTATTTGTAGTTAATTTATTTAATTAATTTAATGATAGTGTAGTGTTAGGTTTAATTGTAACTTAAGTTAAGATTTATTTTACAGTTAATTTTGTATTTCTTTCAGCTAGGTAGTTATTAAATAGTTAATAACTATTTAATAACTATTCTAACTAGCTAAAATAAATACAAAGTTACCTGTAAAATAAATATAAATCCTAAGATAGCTACAATGTAATTATTAATTATATTGTAGCTATCTTAGGTTTATTTTACAGGTAAGTATTTAGTTTTAAATAGAAATAATTTATTAAAGTATAGTGTAGTGTTAGGTGTAATTGTAACTTAGGTTAGTTTTTATTTTACAGGTAAATTTCAGTTTATTTTAGCTAGGTAAGCTATTAAATAGTTAATAACTATTTAATAGCTATTGTACCTAGTTAAAATAAATTGAAATTTGCCTGTAAAATAAAAATAAATCCTAACATAGCTACAATATAATTATTATTTATATTGTAGCTATGTTAGGGTTTATTTTATAGGTAAGTATTTAGTTTTAAATAGGATTAATTTAGTTCATAATAGAAATATTATTTAGATTTATTTAATTAATATTTAAGTTAGGGGGGTGTTAGGGTTAGTGTTAGACTTAGGTTTAGGGATTAATCATTTTATTACAGTGGCGGCGGTGTAGTGGGGGGCAGGATAGGGGTTAATAAATTTATTATAGGTGGCGACGGTGTAGGGGGGGCAGGATAGGGGTTAATAAATTTAATATAGGTTGCGGCGGGTTCAGGGAGCGGCGGTTTAGGGGTTAAACTATTTATTTAGTTGCGGCGAGGTGCAGGATCAGCAGGATAGGGGTTAATTACTTTATTATAGAGGGCGACGGTATAGGGGGGGGCAGGATAGGGGTTACTAGGTATAATGTAGGTGGCAGCGGTGTCCGGGAGCGGCGGTTTAGGGGTTAATACATTTATAAGAGTTGCGGCGGGGTCTAGGAGCGGCAGTTTAGGGGTTAGTAACTTTATTTAGTTGCGGGGGGCTCCGGGGGCGCCAGTACAGGGGGTAGAATAGTATAGTTTAGTGTGGGTGCTTAGTGACAGGCTAGCAAGAAAGCTGTAAAAAAGCCGAAGAGCAGCGAGATCGGATGAGTGATAACTCTCACAGTCCGCTGCTCATCGTCCCGTACTTGGTGCGCGGCTTTTTGACAGCTTTTTTGATAACTTAGGCGAATTTTTGCAGGTCCGCTGCGGCGATGTGAGGCAAGCTTAGGCGAGCGTATTGGGCCGGCGAAGGCAGGAAAAGTAGACACGTTGATAACTAGACCCCAGTGTGTACTTCATTAACAAATCTAGACAGGCCACAAGGCTTGTTTTTCCCACAGAAAACCTCTGAATTTAATTGTTTACAGTGCAGCATATCTTACTCAGAATCCTTTGCTGCTTTGGAAACAAAGTAATTCACAGGTTTTTTGTGGTAAGAACAAGTCTTGTGGCCTATCTAGATTTGTTAATGAACTACACAATGAGTTATTCTCTATATTTTGTGCATAGTGGAGGATTTAAAACTCACCTTTTGTCTCCCCATAATTGTATTGTAGTTGTATTTTCCCAGAAATCAACTTCACCCAGCAGTGATTCAAACCTTCTCCCAGCTGATGAGTGGCAAACACCATGAAACAGGCTGTCCTGGGATGGTTCTGAATCACTGCACTAACCCTAGCTAAGCTTATAAGCTTTGTGAACAGTGATGCTTTGGCGTAAAGGTAGTCTGCGTAGAAGCAGACTTAAAGGAACACTAAACCCAAAAATTTTATTTCATGATTCAAGTAGAGAATACAATTTTAAACATCATTCCAATTTACTTCTATTATCTAATTTGCTTCATGTTTTAGATATCTTTTGTTTATGAAATAGCAATGCACATGGGAGAGCCAATCACACAAGGCATCAATGTGCAGCTACCAATCAGCAGCTTCTGAGCCTATCTAGATATGCTTTTCAGCAAAGGATATCAAAAGAATGAAGCAAAATAGATAATTGAAGTAAATTAGAAAGTTTTTTAAAATTGCATGCTCTTTCGAAATCATGAGAGAGAAAAAATTGGGTTTCATGTCCCTTTAAAGTAAAAATGTGTGTACTGTCATTGTGAATCTCATTTGCATATCTTACCCAGAATCCTTTGCTGCATAGGAAACAATGTAATTCAGAGGTTTTCTGTGGGAAAACAAGCCTTGTGGCCTGTCTAGATTTGTTAATGAACTGCACAATGCGTTATACTATATATATATATATATATATATATATATATATATATATACAAAAAGAAAATGTAAATGGGTTCTTTGGTATGTTTACAATTATAACATCATGCTACAGAAAACAAATTAATTTATTATACTACATGGACATTCTATTTAAATTACAAATACTCACATGATATGATTCTAGGAATTGTATTTAAGGTCATGGAGCAATGATTCAGTCCACAAGGCAGATGTTTTCATATCTGGACCAGTCAACATTGAGATACCTAGTAGACTGGTAACTGGCCAAGCAGATTATTGCTGTACTAAGTGTTTAAAGGGACATGAAACTCCAATTTTTTCTTTCATGATTTAGACAGAAAATGCCATTTTAAACAACTTTCTAATTTACTTCTACTATCTAATTAGCTTAATTCTCTTGATATTATTTGCTGAAAAGCCTATCTGCATAGGCTCATAGCTGCTGATTGGTGGCTGCACATAGATGCCTAGTGTGATTGGCTCACCCATGTGCATTGATAATTCTTCAACAAAGGATATCTAAAGAATGAAGCAAATTAGATTATAGAAGTAAATGTGAATGTTGTTTAAAATTGTATTCTCTATCTGACTTATGAAAGAAATGTTAGGGTTTAATGTCCCTTTAAGATCTCGGTTTCTTATAAAAGCATGTGTGACGTTCTTAGGCAGTATTTTTTAAGCATTTTAAAATGATGATCTATATACTTATGTATGAATGTGTGTTAATACTCCATATATATATATACTGATATATACTGATAAGAATTTACATTTTAGCTGTTACCTGGCTGTGTTCACGGTCAGGCCCAGAGTGTCCTTCTTCTATCTCCTTTGCAGAAATTAACGCTTCCGCAGCTGCTCGAGTGTTAATTGCGCTAGAAGTAAGTTTTTTTGCTCTTGTTGTGTTGTGCTCATATTACAAGTTGAAAGTAAATGGTTTTCGATCTCACGCTAATCTGACAAGCGCAACAAGCAAAAGTTAGGATATCGTGTGCATGTTCACGTATTCCCCCATAGAAATCAATGGAGAGAAAGAAAAGTGGGGAAAAAATAACACCCCATTCTTGCGCATACCCAATTGCATATTCTTATTTGCGCTAACCTGACATGAAAATATTTATATTTCACATTCCACTGTTCTTCAAATAACAGAATATTTTTTATTTACTCATAAATACATAGTTCTGCCTATATGTGATGTTATTTTGGTACAATATACAGTATATATATATACAGTATATATATCTATATACACATATATATATATATATATATATATATTTATATATATATATGTGAATTTATGTGATTATATGTGTATATATGTCTGTAAATACATATATACACATATAAATACATATGAACACACACACACACATATATATATATATATATATATATATATACAGTATGTCTACATATGTATACAGTATGTCTACATATGTATACATATGAATTTATGTGTTTATATATGTATATAGATGTCTGTAATATATATATATATATATATATATATATATATATATATATATATATACACAAACATACATACATACATATATATTTAGACTTGTATATGCATGTATCTTAATGTTAAAATCTGTTGCCTGCCTTTTTTTTCTAACACCTGAGACCTTATATCGTTGAGCCTTTATAACTTTTGTGTGCAATATTTTTTTAATTATAATTTTTATTAGATGGTGTTATTATGAGTGTAATGTATTGTAACCAGAGCAATCATTGTAGAGTAAATACCCCTGTTAAGACCGCTGCTCTTTAACTTGTCCTCTGCCTCTGAGGATGCGGACATCAAACCGTCCGATCGGATACGATTGCGTTAATTGACACCCTGCTTGGCAGAATCTGCAGGGGGTGGCAGAGGCGTAACTAGAAACCTCAGGGCTCCAGTACAAGAATCCATGAAGGGCCCCCCCTAAAAAAAAGTGATACAGTATTTTATTTATTTTTTGCAACATGTAAAACAGTAAATAAAATCATGTCAACTTACACTTAAAATGAGAAAGGGACAAACACACCTGCACAGGATGGCCTTTTTGAAGGGGCTCATTAATGAACATGTTTGTCAGTAGAAGTTAGTTTACCCACATTACTTCTACAGTGACCCCAACACTGAATGTCTGAACCCTATGTTCCAGCACAAGGATTAGCTTTATGTTCATACAACAAAGTGAGACAGTGTTACCCCATGTTTACACATTCAGGGCTTTGAGTAAACACATAAACACAAACACCCCGATACCACCTGACACAGGTAGGGACAACAATGTACAGTAAAATGCCAACAAGCAACTGGCTGCCTTACTATAAACAGATTTATAGCACACAGAAGAAGCCTTCATTACAATGTGCCACAGTGTACAAACATAGCATACATTATGATCAAAGATATGATGAACCTCATACGGCACAGGGCACCAGTTTATGTCCCAATAAATCTCTCAGGCAAATTCTGACATTCATGTGAGCATTTGTTTAGTCTCTCACACTAGACATCTCCTTACTTACCTTCTTGCACCCCCTTTTACCTGCCACCCTCGCCTGCCTGCACCCCCTTCTACCTGCCCTCTCACTGGACTGCAACCACTTCTACCCCCTCCTCACCTCTTCCCCTGGTACAAGAATCCATGAAGGATTGGATTGTGCATATAAAACCCACACAGACAGTTCAGAAATTTTTAACCATCTGGCACCCCGCCAGATTTTTCATGTGCTGTAGTAATACGGGGCCCCCCTGAGAGAGGGACCTCCTGGGCCTGGTCACATTCACGACCTCGGTATCACTGTTAGTTCTGTCCCTGAGGGACGGCATTGCACAAACAGTTCACCAGAACTGCTTTTGCAATGTTAAATGCCAACAGTGTATGCTGTCGGCATTCAGCAATGTCTGGCGGACATGATACGCTACAATGTATCAGGTCCGCCAGACAATGATAAATCAGCCCTTATGTCTCTATCAATATATTTTGCATGATTGTGTGTTTGCCTCAGTGCGTATGCCTTTGTTTCTCTTTGGAATACATTCTCAAAAGAATTAAAAAAATAGAATTTAACAAAAGAGAATTTCCTGTATGTCTAGGTTTGGATTTGGAAAGACAAATGCATTAAAGTATAGTAATCAAAGGAATTATTATTATTTAAATTATATTTTATTGGAAAACAGAGGACTCAGGACAATAAAAAGGCATATTAGGTATTTAATGCAATACAAATGTGTTTCACTTGGCATTAATATAATTCAACACCTTGCCAAACTGCAAAGAAACATAAGGTTAAAAAATTTGATCAATTAATGCATAATCATATGCAGTTCAAATGGGGGATTTTTTTCCTTGGGAGACACTCAAAATAATATTTAAATTCACCATAGCTTTAAGACAGTGATGTATAAAATAATAAGAATAAATTTCAATGCAGAATGGTTTCTTCTAACTTCGAAGTGTATATATCCATATTATTCCAAAACATGTTACAATGGTACTTTACTGACTGTAACTAAAGAGGAACGGGACTTAGGAATTTTTATTTAAAGGGACACTGTACCCAAAAATGTTCTTTTGTGATTCAGATTGAGCATGAAATTTTAAGCAACTTTATAATTTACTCCTATTATCACATTTTCTTCTTTCTCTTGATATCTTTATTTGAAATGCAAGAATGTAAGTTTAGATGCCGGCCCATTTTTGGTGAACAACCTGGGTTGTCCTTGCTGATTGGTGGATAAATTCATCCACCAATAAAAAAGTGCTGTCCAGAGTACTGAAACCAAAAAAAAACTTAGATGCCTTCTTTTTCAAATAATGATAGCAAGAGAACGAAGAAAAATTGATAATAGGAGTAAATTAGAAAGTTGCTTAAAATTGCATGCTCTTTCTGAATTACAAAATATTTTTTTTGGGTACAGTGTCCCTTTAAGATTGTTAAAAATTTGGTAGACAATACAGTAGTGCAGCTGGTAAGGCCTGTAAAATACTTATACAAACATAGAAACAAAGAATTTGATGGTAGATAAGAACCAAAAAGGCCCATCAAGTCTACACCTCAATTGGAAGTTTATTCCATGAATCCACCACCCTTTCTGTAAAAAAACTGCTTCCTGACATTTCTCCTGAATCTGCTACCCATTAACTTAAGATTGTGACCCCTTTTTTTGGTATTTGTTTTTTTGTGGAAAGTGCTTTCAGCTTCCATTTTATTAAGTCCCTTCATATATTTGCAGGTTTCTATCATGTCACCTCTTTCCCTTCTCTCCCCTAAACTAGACATATTTAGGACAAAGTGTCTTTCTTTGTACATTTTATATTTTGGACCATGCACCATTTTAGTAGCGCAACTAATGACCTGGAAAGTGGCATAAGAACCTTGCTATTTCTGCTACTAAAACCTCTCTCTAAGTAACCAAGTATTTGACTGGCCTTACTGGCTGCACTGCTGCATTATGTACCAAATGTTAAATCATCTGAAATAATAATTCCTAAGTCCAGTTCCTGCATTGGGTGGCATTGCACAAGCAGTTTACCAGAACTGCTTGTGCAATGTTAAATGCAGACAGCGTATGCTGTCGGCATTCAGTGACGTCTGGCGGACATGATCTGCTACAGTGGATGATGTCTGCCAGACATTGATAAATTGGCCCCCATATCTTTAAAATTATATAAATAAACTAGGCAGAGGGGGGCAAAAAAAATAAAATACCCTAAGTATAATATTAGTGACAACATGTGAAGCAGGCAGTTGCTTGTCGTATGCACAAACTGCACATCATTTTACACATGGTAGCTCACTGGTGTCAAGAGTGACAGGGATGAGTGCTTATGCTTAGATATACTGCTTGACAAATATGATATGAAAATATGGAAGCCAGGCTAAAAAATAAATGTTTGAGGCTATCATATGATTAAACATTTTATTTACAACACATACAAAGTGTGGCACTCTCTTGCAAGCACAAAGCTAAGACAAATTGAAGTTAGTTACAACACTTGTTGTTTAAGCCCAGGACCAGGTGAAGATCTCTTCCTCTCTGGGACTCTTGTCACACAATGCATGCTTTCAGTCAGACTGGCGTACAAAGGGTGACAAAGGCCTTTTGTAATTTACACATACCAAACAAAGAAATGGACTGCATTCTGAAACCAAAGTGAGTATACATCCCATGTCACTGCAAAGGTTAAATACCTGGGTACTCCCCAAGACTCAGACAGCTGCACAGCTCCCCATGACCTAGGCAGTTAACCCCAGAAAAGCCTGGGTGCAAAGTCCACAGGGAAAATGACAAAGCAAAAATATTAACACCTTACATAGCAAGTCTGACACTTTCTTGCAAGTACACAGCTAGATTAAAGGGATACTAAACCCAAATTTTCTAATTTTCAATTTACTCCTATTATCATTTTTTCTTTGTTCTTGTGCTATCTTTAGTTGAAGAGCAGGAATGTAAAGCTTATTAGCCTGCCTATTTTAGGTTCAGCTCCCTGGATAGCACTTGTTTATTGGTGGCTCACCTATCAACTAGCATTACCCAGGTTCTGAACCAAAAATGGCCGATTCCTAAGCTTTACATTCCTGCTTTTCAAATAAAGATAGCAAGAGAATGAAAAAAAATGATAATAGGAGTAATTTAGAAAGTTGCATGCTCTATCAGAATCGTTAAAGAAAAAAAATCTGGGTTTAGTATCCCTTTAAAAGCAGAATGAAAGAGTACGTTTTTATCTAGCCGTTAGGTTGCAAAAGTGTGCTTGACTTTTAAACTGGAGCATAATTCAAGGGGGGGCAAGTGCCCCCCCTCTAGATGCCCATGGAAGAAGGGCTATTAAAACAAAACAAGGGGTCACCTCACAATCTTAAGATATAGGGGCCGATTTAACAAGGGCCCAATGGTCCTGAATGTAACTGTTTCCGTGCGAGCCTTAAGGCTCGCCGAAACAGGAGTTAAGAAGCAGCGATCTTAAGACCCCTGCTCCTTAACTCGTACGCCTCCTCTGAGGCTGCAGACATCAATCTGCCCGTTTGCATATGAACGGGTTGATTGACACCCCCTGCTAGTGGCTGTGAATCGGCAGGGGGCGGCATTGCACAAAAAAAATCACCAGAACTGCTTGTGCAAAGATAAATACAGACAGCATATGCTCTCGGCATTTATCGATAGGCGGCAGAAATGATCATGTCCGCTCGCACTTTATTAAATTGGCCCCATAGGGTTGCAAATTCAGGAGAAATGCGAGGAAGCAGTTTATTTTACAGAAAGGGTGGTGGATTCATAGGGCCTAAAGTGAATCATACCTAACAAAGAAATGGACTGCACTCTGAAACCAAACCGAGTATACATCCTATGTCACTGCAAAAGTTAGATACCTGGGTACTCCCCAAGACTCAGACAGCTACACAGCTCTCCATGACCTAGGCAGTTAACCCCAGACAAGCCTGGGTGCAAATCCCATAGAGAAAATTACAAAACAAAATTATTAACACATAGAAAGTCAGACACTTTCTTGCAAGTACACAGCTAGATTAAAGGGATACTAAACTTACATTTTCTCAATTTCTATTTACTTTTATTATCATTTTTTTCTTTGTTCTTTCTTTATTTGAAGAGCAGGAATGTAAAGCTTAGGAGCAGCCCATTTTAGGGTCAGAACACTGGGTAGCGCTTGCTTATTGGTGACTGCATTTAGCCACCTATCAACTAGCGCTACCCAGGTGCTAAACCAAAAATGGGCCGACTCCTAAGCTTTACATTCCTGCTTTTCAAATAAAGATAACAAGAGAATGAAAAAAATGAAAATAGGAGTAAATTAGAAAATTGCTTAAAATTGCATGCTCTATCTGAATCATTAAAGAACAAAGTATCACTTTAAAAGCAGAATGTAAGAGTAAGTTTTTATCTAGCTGTTTAAATAGTTAATAACTATTTAATAGCTATTGTACCTAGTTAAAATAAATTGAAAGTTACCTGTAAAATAAAAATAAATCCTAAGATAGCTACAATATAATTATTATTTATATTGTAGCTATATTAGGGTTTATTTTAAAGGTAAGTATTTAGTTTTAAATAGGATTAATTTAGTTAATAATAGAAATATTATTTAGATTTATTTAATTAATATTTAAGTTAGGGGGGTGTTAGGGTTAGTGTTAGACTTAGGTTTAGGGGTTAATAATTTTATTACAGTGGCGGCGGTGTAGTGGGGGGCAGGATAGGGGTTAATAAATTTATTATAGGTGGCGATGGTGTAGGGGGGGCAGGATAGGGGTTAATAAATTTAATATAGGTTGCTTCGGGGTCAGGGAGCGGCGGTTTAGGGGTTAAACTATTTATTTCGTTGCGGCGAGGTGTGGGATCAGCAGGATAGGGGTTAATAACTTTATTATAGAGAGTGGCGGTATAGGGGGGGCAGGATAGAGGTTACTAGGTATAATGTAGGTGGCAGCGGTGTCCGGGAGCGGCGGTTTAGGGGTTAATACATTTATAAGAGTTGCGGCAGGGTCTAGGAGTGGCGGTTTAGGGATTAGTAACTTTATTTAGTTGCGGGAGGTTCCGGGGGCGCCGGTATAGGGGGTAGAACAGTATAGTATAGTGTGAGTGCTTAGTGACAGGCTAGCAAGAAAGCTGTGAAAAAGCCGAAGAGCAGCGAGATCGGATTAGTGATAACTCTCACAGTCCGCTGCTCATCGCCCCGTACTTGGTGCGCGGCTTTTTGACAGCTTTTTTGATAACTTAGGCGAATTTTTGCAGGTCCGCGGCGGCGATGTGAGGCGAGCTTAGGCGGGCGTATTGGGCCGGCGAAGGCAGGAAAAGTAGACACGTTGATAACTAGGCCCCATAATGTTTAGAGAAAAGAAAGGAAAGAGGTGACATGATAGAAACGTTCAAATATATGAAAGGACTTTGTAAAGTTAAAGCTGAAAGCATTTTACACAAAAATAAGGTATACCAAAACAAGGGTTCACCTCACAATATTAAGATTATAATAAGATATAGGGTTGCAAATTCCGGAGCAATGCGAGGAAGCATTTTTTTTTTTTTTACAGAAAGGGTGGCGGATTAATGGAATACATTTCCCACAGAGATGTTTGTTACAAGAACTATCAAAAAATATTAAACGATACCTGAAACAAACATAATGCTATTCTAAGAAAAAAATAACAAGTAATATGGACTTGATGGGCCTTTTTGGTTCTTAGCTACCATCAAATTGTATGTGTCCCATAAGGTCTGTCTCTCTACCTTTCTGTGTCTCTTAAGGGCTAAAACACCTAAACAGTCATTCCTTACCCAACACAAAATAATAGAGACCACATTGAGAGCTGAAGGTTAAGACCAACATGGTCGTGTTTATTTGATAAACAATTGAACTATGGCTAGACTCCAATGGAGTCCCTATAAAAAAAAAACTGGGGAGAGGGCTAAGCCTTCAGTGACTCCGCCCCTGTGGAATGGCTACATACACCCTGGGGGCCTGAAGGTCAGCAGGCCCGCGGGATGTAGCACCCCTAGGCCACTGCGTAGGGACATCGCCACCCCCATTATTTTGACCCACAGCCCACTCAGGGTTCTGCACAAAAAAATCGGGCCCCGTCCTCCCACCAAAAGAGGATATCGATACCTGCTCTAAGCCTTAAGGGCAGCCACAGAGATGAGCCATACAACACACCAATCTGGGAGAGCTAAAACTAATGTCCAGGGGCTTACTAAGATAAGTAAGCAAGCAACCACGGCCAGAAGTAAACTTTTTAAAGTGTTTTAGTTATATGTAGTGTTAAAAAGTGACTTTAATTTATATTCTTTCTCTTTTTTAGAATAAACATTTTTCTTGTCATGCTTGCATAAGTGTTTCCCTCTCCATCAATCGCGCTTAGGGATCTTTATTAGGAAGTACATGCCTGACACTGTTGAATTAGTTTAAATAAAAAATAAAAGAAACTTTGAATCCTTTTTCTTCCCTCCCCCCCCACCGTTATGTTTAAATATTGATTTTTATAGACGTTTTTTCAGTGAAATGTCCCTTTAATATTTTTTTGTTAATATTGTAGGAAAGACAGCAGTTAAAATCAGCTTGTCTCAACTCCAGTCCTCAAAAACAACTAATTTAAAGGATTTCTTTGTCTGAGGAGAAGTGAATCAATAACAATGATTGTGTCTCTAGTGATCTCATGCAAGTACATACTTGTTAGGGGCACAGAAGAACTGAAGTTTACAAACACTGGTTTAGACTAATAATTTTCTTTTTTTTGTGGGTTTACATGTGAATAATACATGATTACAAAGATTACAAAGATACAATAATAAGGAATCACTCATTTTGCAAATAAGATCTTTTCTATTGTTAGCTGGTAAAATGGCTGCCAAAAAATAATACCATTCAGCAATTTACAAAGCTCTTGGAGTTTTTTTGGGAACCATTCATTTGCATACCGTTTATATTATATCAAGGGTTAATGGATAGGAAAGTCAGAATTATAGTTTCATGATCAGTAAGAACATTACAATTGTAAGATACTTTTCAATTTACTTCAGTTATCAAATGTACTTTAATGTCTAGGTATCCTTTGTTGAACAGTATACCTAGGTAGGATCAGGATCAGCAATGCACTACTGGGAGCTAGCTGGTGATTGGTGGCTAAATATATGCCTCTTGTCATTGGCTCATCAGAACTGTTCATCTAGCTTGCAGTAGTGATTCATTTTAGGGGTTAAACACTTTGGGGTCGGAACACATGATTAAGGGGCACATCACACCACCTCTCCCCAGCACATTATACACAGGCACATAACACTACAGATCTGTCTCACACTCACTCCACCTCTCCCCAGCACATTATACACAGGTATATAACACTACAGATCTGTCTCACACTCACTCCACCTCTCCCCAGCACATTATACACAGGTATATAACACTACAGATCTGTCTCACACTCACACCACCTCTCCCCAGCACATTATACACAGGTATATAACACTACAGATCTGTCTCACACTCACTCCACCTCTCCCCAGCACATTATACACAGGTATATAACACTACAGATCTGTCTCACACTCACTCCACCTCTCCCCAGCACATTATACACAGGTATATAACACTACAGATCTGTCTCACACTCACACCACCTTTCCCCAGCACATTATACACAGGCACATAACACTACAGATCTGTCTCACACTCACTCCACCTCTCCCCAGCACATTATACTCAGGTATATAACACTACAGATCTGTCTCACACTCACACCACCTTTCCCCAGCACATTATACACAGGTATATAACACTACAGATCTGTCTCACACTCACTCCACCTCTCCCCAGCACATTATACTCAGGTATATAACACTACAGATCTGTCTCACACTCACTCCACCTCTCCCCAGCACATTATACACAGGTATATAACACTACAGATCTGTCTCACACTCACACCACCTTTCCCCAGCACATTATACACAGGCACATAACACTACAGATCTGTCTCACACTCACTCCACCTCTCCCCAAAGAAAAAAAAAAAAGAAAAAAAAAAAAAAAACACTTTGGGGTCAATCACATTCTATTGGCTCCTGAAAATCAATATTTAGTATAGCTGAAAAGTTCCAGAAAATAACTTTTTGATAGTTAGAGGGACACTGAACCCAATTTTTTTCTTTTGTGATTCAGATAGAACATTCAATTTTAAGCAACTTTCTAATTTACTCCTATTATCATTTTTTATTTGTTCTTTTGCTATCTTTAATTGAAAAAGAAGGCATCTAAGCTTTTTTCTTAGTTCAGCACTCTGGACAGCACTGCAACAGAGGAGAGGGAGACCGCGCACATCCGACTCAAGGTAGTAATTTATTTGATAGAAATAGACACACACTAGTAATGTAACTTACTAGAAGGTAGATAAAAGCAAGCCTCAAAAACGAAAGGTAATAGAGTGCACAATAGCAACATAGCGGCGTCAGTCAAATCTGAAGGAGCCGTCTACGTTCAGAGGATTCAAAAGTTCCCGGCTGTTGCTTCCAAAGCGTGATTGACAGGACACGTCACTGAGCTGTCACTCTGGACAACACATTTTTATTGGTGGATGAATGTATCCACCAATCAGCAAGGACAACTCAGGTTGTTCACCAAAAATGGGCCGGCATCTAAACTTACATTCTTGTATTTCAAATAAAAATACCAAGAGAATAAACTTGATAATAGGAGTAAATGAGAAAGTTGCTTAAAATGTCATGCTCTATCTAAATCATGAAAGAAAAAATTTGGGTTCAGTGTCCCTTTAACTGCCTATTTTAGAAATAGAATCTGCAAGGTCTAGTGAAACTTATACTTACAATAGCCTAATAGTACCTGTTAAGGTTACAGTAAAGCTCTATTTGTGAAACCTATTTGTTCTCTCAGCAAGGACAAAACTCATTTACATGTATAACATTCACTTATTGTCCTCACAAGACATCCTCAGCACTCAGCATTCATATGAAGACCATATGTATCTTGGCAAGAAGAACATATTTCTATAGGTACTTCATGACACCTACATCTTCGAATGGCGTAATTTGTCACGTGTATTTCTTACTCGCACTAGCGTGATTGTCACAAACAGTTCAGGCATTATTAAAATCGTGTTTTTACAGGAGATCACATAATCGCGGCTTTCAGAGTTATCTTTTGCAAACCCTTTCACAAAAGTGCATATATTATTGAACTCATGGTCAGGAATGCTTGTTCCAGATTACAAGTTTTATAATATATGCACTCTTGTAAACGAGTTTGGACTTAGAGTGCATGAAAGCTCATCCACTATAAAAGCCGTTCATGATTGCACAATCTTGTTTAAGGGCCTCTTATAAAGATACTAAGCAGCTGGGAAGCAGGGTCGAGAATGACAATTTAAAAGACGTGCAAATCCTTTAAAAAATATATAATAAATGTGTTTTACGTTGAAACTCGCAGTGGCAGTTTTGTGTACAGTTTACGCCAAAATGTAAAAAGGCCTTTAACAAACAAGAGAAATAAATATATTTTAAGGGAATATTTGTGAAACTTTCCAAGCGCCCATACTGAGATAGAAAAACAGTGCACAGTCTTGCCATCCAGATAACATAATAGATGTATTTAGTATCAGATTACAAGCAAAGTGCTTATTTATCATATGCCTGCAAATTGGCAAATTTGCCCATTTAGGGGCACGCGATAAATAACCAGCCATATACATATATATTTATATTTGCTGCCCATTGCTGAGTGACTTACCCCCTTCGCTGCCTTAGTTCTCATGCTGTGTCTGATGGCATGATAACGAGGCTCCGATTGGAGCCTATGGAAGCGTGATGTCATAAAAACACAATGCTTCCTTGCAATGTGAATGCAAGGTCATGTTCGCATTGCACCTCACTTGTAATACCAGCGCACATTTGCGTGCACTGGTGTTACTAAGTTGAGTGCAAATATTTTTTTCACTGAAGCAATATTTTGAGCTCATCTTGTAATCTAGCCCTTAGATGTGTTGGCAGTGGTGCAGAAGGAAACTGAATACAATAACTCCTGTAAAAACACAATATTAATAATGTCTTTACTGTTTGTGACAATCACGACAGTGCCAGTGAGAAATAAAATTGAATATGAAAAATGAAATATAAAATTTGTAGATGTAGGTGTCCTGAAGTTAGTTTCCTTGCAGATCCCCATATCAGTGCATGATATCACATAGTCTTCACATTTCAATATGCATATGTCCCTATAAATATGTAAAAGTGTATGCTGTTGACTGTATCAAGCCTCTCCAATAGGGAAGAATGGAGCTTTAATGAATCAATACCATGTATGTTAACAAAGCTCTAGAATGACTCCAGTTCTAATTTCAGAGTGTTTAACATAGGTGCAATGTAAAAGACTGTCTGGAAATAGCTGTGAGAAAACAGGTGGCTGAAAAGCCTTTCCAATGAATTATCAAGTGCCTAGAGGCGCCAAATTCGATAAACCAAAATTGGGCTTAAAAGCACTTGAAAAGTGAGACAAAAACAGCTTTTGGCTTCATAGTGTAAATAGTGCTTTTCTGATTGGCTTAAAACTTGTTTGTGAATGTTTAAAAACAAGATGCTCTAAAAAGATACCTATGGGGGATGGTGGGATTACTGGTGGCGGCGTTGATAGGCATGAGAGATTGAAGGGGACCCTGGGATTATCATAGGGGGCACTAGTAGGTAAGGAGTGGAAGAAGATAATAGTGGGTCCCCTTAAAGCGAATGTAAAGTTTCACAAATTAGTGCCCGGTTTTTTAAAAATACTATTAAAAACAGCAGCACTTTCATTCATAAAACTTTACTTTGCAGCGTTTTTTTTTAAAAGATACTTACCTTTTTCTTCAGCAAAGCCGGACCGGCAATCCGCCGCGCGTTCTCATGCTGTACTTAGCACAGCAATGACGAAACCGGCTTCCTCCAATCACGGCTTGGCCTCACAAGATGAACGCTCTGGGTTGCACGCCATGATTGGAGGAAGCCTGTTTCATCATTGCTGAAGTAAGAACAGAGGAGCTGCAGGCGGAGGATAGTCTGGGTTTCATAAAGCAAAAGGTATTTTTAAAAAAAACGATGCAATGTAAAGTTTCATGAATGAAAGTACCCCTGTTTTTAATAGTATTTCTAAAAACTGGGCACTCATTCATGAAAATTTAAATTTCCTTTAAGTCCAATGATTATACAGTAATTAATTGCATTAGTCTAGATGTCTCAAGCAAAACAACTTTCTTGCTTTGTATATGAAATGGTACTGCTCTCTGCTTCAAAGGCATTTCCTTTTATGATAATTTAGGTTTATCCTCAATTTATACTCTGACTGTAACATATTATAGCCATAGCACAGATGGCTTGCATTGTTATACTAGTGTTGTACATTAGCACACATTGTTAAAGAGACATGAAACCCACATTTTTTCTTTCATGATTCAGATAGAGCATGCAATTTTAAATAGCTTTCCATTTGATTTATTTTGTCTAATTTGTTGCATTTTCTTTGTAGCCTTTGATGAAAAGTATAGAAGTTGCTGATTGGTGGCTGCACATATATGCCTCTTGTCAGTAGCTTTCGGCTAACTCTCAGCAGTACATTACTGCTTCTTTAAAGTGAATGTCAATTTTGATGCTAAAGTGACCGGTTTTTAAAAATTTGATTAAAAACAGGGGCACTTTAATTCATCAATATTTACATTTCACTCCTGTTGAGAAAAAAAAACGTACCTTTTAATCTTCACAGCAGCTCCAGCTTCTCCGCACATCGCAAAGCCTCTTCCTGGGTCTAAAATGAGGAATCCGGCTTCCTCCAATCACAGCGTTGAATCAGACACTGATTCCCCCGGTGGGGAAGCAGTGATTGGAGGATGACCTATCCATCATTTCTGACATCAGAAATGGCTTGTAACGACAGTAGGAAGCTGGAGCTGCTGTGAAGATTAAAAGGTAAGATTTTTTTCTCAACAGGAGTGAAATGTAAATTTTGATGAATTCAAGTGCCCCTGTTTTTAATCGAATTTTTAAAAACCGGGCACTTTAGCATTAAAATTGACATTCACTTTAACCCCTTAGCTGCTGAGTCATTTCCTCCACACCCTGTTCAAGAGCTGTTTTTTTGTTGTTTGTCCTTCATTTTACAAAAAAAAATAACTTTTTTCTGTGAAGTACCCAAATAAATTACACCTAGTTTTTTTCAGCAGACTGAGCATTTTTAGAAAATAACTTTAGCTTGCAGAAATATCATGATATAGAAAAACTCTATGCAATTTTTTTTTACATTTTTGTGTCATTTTCTATGGCTTACATAGTAAATTACAGCATGGAAATCATTATTCCCTAATTATTTCTAACCCAAACTTTGGGCTAGATTACGAGTTGAGCGCTATTTAGCACTTTCACTAGAGCACTAACTGTGCTAGCAGTAAACTATTTGTGCATGTAGGTTTGTTCTGGTATTACGAGTTGAAAGTAAAAAGTTATCGCTTGAGCGCTAACCCGATGCACGCAAAAAACGTACAATATTGTGCGCGCAATAACCTATTGCCACATAGAAGTCAATGGAGCAAAAAAGTGGAAAAAATAAACCCTACTCGCATGCTAACCTGAATCGCCATAAGACCCCTTCTCTAATAACCCCTAAACCACCACATAGCCCACCGCAAAGTCCCAAATACACTATAAACCCCTAAACCGCCAGCTCCCACATAGCAAAGCAACTCACTACACTGTTAACCCCAAAACCACCACCCCCACATCGCAAAGTAACATACACTATTAACCCCTAAACCACCAGCCCCCCCAACACAAAGTAACCCACTAACATCTAAACCCCCTAACCTAACACCCTCTAAGTTAACCCAAAATAGACTAACCCACCTCAATAATTTTAAAGTGCACTTTAAGTCTGTAGCAGGGGTATGCGGCCCCCTCATTTGAAAGAGCAGACTGCCATTTTTTTAAATTAGGGGTCCCTATAAGTAACCTGGGGGCCGATATACAGGCTTGCAAAGCACTTCCCCCATTCCCCTGTCTTCATAACTCTCTCTGGTAATAGGGAGTTCTCGTCCCTTGTGACATCACCACTTCTGCCGGTGGTGACATCACACAGCTTACCAGGAAGAGGCAGCGATGGTAAGGAAGATTGCAGTCGAATTTCACTTTTCCAGTGCAGGGGTCTTCAGCATTCAGATTGGAATGGGGTCCCCCAGGATAATGATGCATAGTCATCATCCGCATTGGGGAGTGGATATGCATGACAACAATAGGTTGTTATGAGCATCAAAGGGGTTAAGAAAGGAGACCAAGAAAATAAAGCAAAGTAGATAATAGAAGTAAATTGAAAAGTTGCTTCAAATTGTATTCTCATCCAGAATCATGAAAGAAAATGTGGGGTTTCATGTCCACTTGAATGGATAGTAAACACCAAAAATTGTATTGTTTAAAAAGTTAGATAACCCCTTTATTTACCATTCCCCAGTTTTGCATAACCAACATTATTATAGAAATATACTTTTTACCTCTGTGATTACCTTGTATCTAAGCTTCTGCAGACTGCCTCCTTATCTTAGATCTTTTGACAGACTTGGATTTCAATCAATTAGTGCTGACTCTTAAATAACTCAACGTACATGAGCACAATGTTATGTATATGAAACACATGAACTAACACCCTCTAGCTGTGAACAACCATCAAATGCATTCAGATAAAAGGCAGCCTTCAAAGGCTTAGAAATTAGCATATGAACCTCCTAGGTTTAGCTTTCAACTATGAATACCAAGAAACAAAGCAAATTTGATGATAAAAGTTAATTAGAAAGTTGTTTAAAATTGCATGCCCTATCTGAATCATAAAAATGCATGTTTTGCCTTTCTGAGCAGCTCTGCACAGTCATCTGATGATGGTTTTCTAGTCTTTTGTCATCAGAAATAAACTGTGCAGGCTGCACTACATAACACTTTGGTAAGCAAAATACATTTTCCATAAAGATTATTGCTGTAGTTGTACAACTATGCTCCAGTTAAAAAAATTAACTTCATATTTCTAAACATGGTGATTTAAGACTCATACTAAGTAACATAAAACCAGACACTGAGGAATTGGTATCACTTCATCAAGCTCATTCATCACATTAATAAATAAATAAATGTTTAATATTTTTATGGGTAGACTAGATGGTGCTAGTAAGTTTATGGAACCAAGTGGCTGAAAAAAGTTTGGGAGCCACTGATATTAATTATATTAAATGCTGAAATATTATATATAAAAAAATAATAAAACTATATAAATATGATATTGCTGAAAACTATGTGGGGGGGGGGGGAGTTGAAACATTTCAATTCCACTTAAATTACATGTAAAGCAGGGAAAATAAATAATTAAGTACACAGCAAATTATTTTAGATTTGCAAAATGAAATATTTTATGGTAGAATTAAATTTGTTAAACTCCCTTAAGCTATACATAGTTGTCTAACATAGATGTATGTATAGAGATGTGCATTTGTAATGAAAATGGGATATTCATTTGATTTTACCAAAACAAATATAATGAAGGTGCAGACCCTATAATACTATTATGTATCCAAAACAAAAGAAAGAGAATAAGGATAAGTAATCCTTATATAAAGATAGGGAATTCAGCACTCTCCACCATAACAATTTGTAAAAAAATATAAATATATCAATAGGAATGCAAAATCTGCAAAGTAGCAAGTGTGTAACCTGGTGGAGACATTGGACAAAACTTGAAAAGACCAGCATGTGTTCAAAGCACTAACAATTTATTACTATATAAACAAAAAGAAAAATAATATTAAAATAAATGCATGATATCAAAATGAGACGTCTCATGGGGAGTATAGCATAAATGTGAATGCAAACAGGCTTAATAACCGGCTTCAAAGTGGAGAAAAACTACAACACCTCTATCAGAGGACAACCCCAAAATTCGTAACAGGGATATGTTGTCGTGATAGTATAATGAGGATCTATGTAGTTATCTCAAGCGTGAAGCCAAAATAGATTGTAATTTAAAGAGCCATCAAAAACAGATATGCATAAACAAAGAACTTCAGTTGTTTGCAAATAACAGATGCAGCAAAACACTATACCAATGACCAAACACAACACCACAATCAGAGGGCAGTCCCAAATTAAAGGGTTAATACTGTCTTGATATTAATAGAGGATCCATGTGTTTAGGAATATGTATTACATAAATGCCAAAAGCGTAAGCTGTAAGGCGCAAAAGACAAAATTACAAACAGCGTAATCTGTGACATGCAAGAGACAAATTTTCACATTTTCAAACATCAAACGAAACTCTCATTGAGAGGGCTGGTAATCAGTCCTTCCAGGTGACTGTGAGACGAATGTCCAGGCATCCACTTGTTACGCGGTAGGAAGTATAAAATTCCACTGCCTTATCAGAGTAATGATCCAAACACTCACAGTCTTAGATGTGATCAAATGACGATTAGATGAAAACCTGCTGCATCGAGGTGTGCACATAAAGTGCAAGTTGCTCCAAACAAACAAACAAACTTCTTGAAGTTTCTTGAAGTTTCAAAGTAGGTAATAACAAATCCCACAAGGTAGGCGTCTCATCAGAGAGATCAGCTGCTGCCGCTGCCTACGTGCGTTTCATCCCCTTGACTGACAGGGACTTCCTCAGGGCTGACGTCATCGTAACTACCTCTGCCTTTTATAGGCCATACAGAAAACGCCTCCAGGAAATAATGAAAATATTTATGCAAACATAAAATATCTGAAAAACTTTACAATGTATATACAATACATTTTCGAATGTATCAATTTTGTAACAAAAATAAAATGAAATGAAATAAAAAGATAGTGCATTTGAGGACATGCAAAAACATAAATATATAAGGGACGGTATTGACAGGTGAGGTTATCCCCCCGGACTTTGCAGACAAAGGGTAAATTCAAACTTCTAAAGTTTTTACCCCAATTGGGATAAAGTATTTATAGGAGTAACAAAATAGGCACTTGGTAATTATGTTGCTAGGAATATGTAACAATGATACAATTAAAAATACAAAAAATATATATTGATATCTATAAAGAAATGTGAAAGGGCAGATTCGAACCACGGACCTAGAGATAAAATATACGGTACCTAAAATAGCATGTCCTAAGTATGTCTTAGTCCACTCACCTAAATCAGGGAATAACCACATATGGTGGAAGTCTCAAACTTTTAATCTTTAAAGATAATATATATAATAATAAAGATGAATTGTTTAAAAATCTAGATAATCCCTTTATTATCCATCCCCCAGTTTTGCATAACCAACACAGTTATATTAATACACTTTTAACCTCTGTGATAACCTTGTATCTAAGCCTCTCCAGACTGCCCCCTTATTTCAGTTTGACAGACTTGCATTTTAACCAATCAGTGCTGACTTCTAGCTAACTCCATGGGCGTGAGCACAATGGTATCTATATGACACACATGAACTAACGCCCTCTAGTTGTGAAAAACTGTCAAAATGAATTCAGATAAGAGGTGGCTTTTAAGGGCTAAGAAATTAGCATATGAGTCTACCTAGGTTTAGCTTTCAACTAAGAATACCAAGAGAACAAAGCAAAATGAATGATAAAAAGTAAATTGGCAAATTTGTTTAAAATTGCATGCCCTATCTGAATTATATATATTTTTGACTAGACTGTCCCTTTAATGAAAACAAATGTAAATGTTTAACAAATATTCAGTTAGTTTGAAACTTAACGAATACCGAATAGTTCAGCCAATAAATATTCAGGGAACCAAATTTCCCTGAATATTCATTACGAAAGATTCGGACAAACCACATTTTTCACGGCTGCACATCTCTAGTATGTAGTTTATTAAATATTTTTTAATTATTCTTGTGTGTTTGTTGTGGCAATCACAGGTAAATAATGCAAGATAAAAACATTTATTTTAAGCATCAGTTTAATGTTGCTAGGCTATCAGAGAATTTTTTTCTAAAAACTACCAAGTTGATAAAATGAGGCTAGGGTTACGCCTTGATGTTTTTAATAAGCATATTGAAATTAGGCACCAGTATCACTTTACACCCACTATGTAAACAAGACTGTGTGGAAACCCTGTTAGATGATTACTATGTTCAACATAATCTTGTTTTATTTTTTTCTGCCCCTCATTGTCCTCAGCAGGAAAGAAAGATAAGACAAGTTCAAACATGACAGCAACCATTACTCAGAGTAATTTAATAAAAAATAATCAAGAATTAAATTACAGGGAAAGAGAACAATATACATAATGAAAGTATATTTAAAAAGGTTTTTAACTACATATAATTAAACATTGTATATTACAATCATATACTGTTTTAAAATCAATTTAAGCAAATGGCTGTTAAGCGTTTTTATTACTCCAAGATGGACACCATACTGGAGTATATACAGCCTCTGTTTGTTATGCTGTGTGCATGTCTTTGTCTGTTTGTTTGTGAGGCAAGTGCCTACATGATAATTACACACCAATTAGGGACTTAGAATACTGAGATTAGCACCTTGTGGGCATCCCTGATTCTCTCTCATATTTAGCTAAAAACGCTAAGTAGCCTTTTGAAACAGTAAGTATAATGCAGACTTCCTCATCCAACTATTCTGGGGTTATAAGCTCCAGAACAGTTAATGTGGGAATGTTCTTTTAAATGTGGTACAGTATAAAATAGTCAATAAAGAACCATTTTCTCAGCTTTGAAACTGCAGGAACCACATAACAACAGCCAGCGTAGAATGTTCTCTGCCTGTCACTGCAGAAGCCCAATTAAATAATAAAGAATTCATAGCTCAGAGACTGTTCTTATGTATTATAACTCACAGTATGCCCTCTACCAAAGGGGGTTCTGGGAAACTGATGATGCACAAAATGTCTTATTTGCTCCTGTCTTTTTCAATTCATATTCGCAAGCCACTGATTAATTATACATCACACAGATTTGCCTACTTAATACAAAATAAAAAGGAAAAAAATAAAGGTGAATTATTACATAATCACAAAATGAATAGGGACATTGATTCAGTGAACTATTGGTTTTAATGGCAAACGTTTGATTAGTTTAGTCATCCCAGGCTTATGTTTTTGAATCTGTATGGTTTATTTATACACACTGCTTTAATTTTTGAGCTCATGGGGCCCATTTATCAAGCTCTGGATGGAGCTTGAAGGGCCGTGTTTCTGGCGAGCCTTCAGACTCGCCAGAAACAGCAGTTATGAAGCAGCGGTTTAAAGACCGCAGCTCCATAACCTGTCCGCCTGCTCTGAGCAGGCGGACACACATCGCCGAAAATCAACCCGATCGAGTACAATCAGGTTGATTGATACCTCCCTGCTGGCGGCCGATTGGCCACGGATCTGCAGGAGACGGCATTGCACCAGCAGCTCACAAGAGCTGCTGGTGCAATGCTGAATACGGAGAGCGTATTGCTCTCCGCATTCAGCGAGGTCTGGCAGACCTGATCTGCACTATCGGATCAGGTCCACCAGACCTTTGATAAATATCCCCCAATTTGTAGAATGTATCCCTACCACATCAGCTGAAATGCTGTTCTGTTGTTTACTACTTGCAACCACAACTGTTTTGCAGTCTGTTCTCTGTTAAAGCCATTTAGGGAAAGGTATGTAGCAGGGTTAGCCTTGATAAGTCAACAGGGTGCACTTTCATTTCTAAGAATAAGAAAATCCACAATTTTCATAGCTAAATTACACAAACAGGGGCAAACTAAATAAAGTATGTTGCAAAGTTGATATGCATATAACTAAACATTTTATATTAAAATCTCAAGATGTTTACTGTACCTTTAAGGACTCATAAACTAAATAATAAACTCCAACTTGTCCTCCTTAGCCACTATCTATAATCTCTATCAATGATCTGCACCTGCACACTAATATTAGCGAGTACGCAATATGAAAATATTGTGCCCGCGTTAACTTGCATGCATATTAAAAGTTTAATGTAAACGCAACCCCACAAGCACAAACTACATTTGCACTCATTAGGGTTAGTGCAACTGAATATCTCTCATAAAGGGATAGGGCTTAAAAATTGCACAAAACACAGCATAAATACATTACAAAATACATTTACACGTATATATACACTATCTGATAAAATTATACCTATAAATATTAATTAAAAAATAAGTTATAAGGGTTCAAAGGTATAAGGCATATCATAAGGTGTCTGACTGCAAAGAGCTGTATATATACAGTATATATATATATATATATCCTCCGTGTGTGTCTGCACTCACAATGCTGTATGGTCATCCACCAGGGTGCAAAGTCAATCAAGTACACAGTCTATATCCAATAAGGGACTGCACTCGCTGGATTTGGTTTAAAAAAACTTTATATCTTTATTATGGTAACGTTTCGGGGTTCACAGACCCCTTCCTCAGACCAAATCCAGCGAGTGCAGTCCCTTATTGGATATAGACTATATATATATATATATATATATATATATATATATATATATATATACACATGCATATACATGTCTAATATGTGTATGTGTATATATATATATATATTTATTTATATGTGTGTGTATATATATATATATATATATATATATATAATGTAGAGAAAATAACTCATTGTGTAAACTATTTACAAATCTAGACAAGTCAGAAGACTTGCATTTACCACAAAAACTCTCTGATTACATTGTTTCCAATGCAGCAAAGGATTCTGGGGGAGATATGCAAATGATGTTCAGAATGACTCACTTTTTTACTTTTAGCCTGCTTTTTAAGGCAGACTTTACTTTACGCCATAGCATCGCCGCATTACACAGCTTTTAAGCTTAGTTAGGGGTGGTACAGTGATTCAGACCAATCCCAGGACAGCTGTTTCGTGGTTATTGCCTCTCATCAGCTGGGAGTAGGTTGAATGAGTGGCAATAACCACGAAACAGCTGTCCTGGGATTGGTCTAAATCACTGTACTACCACGTGCACAAGCACAATGCTATTTATCTGAAATACATGAGCTAACTCCCTCTTGCTCTGAAAAACTGTCAAATGCATTTAGATAAGAGGCAGCCTTCAAGGGCTTAGAAATTAGCATATGAGCCTACCCAGGTTTAGCTTTCAACTAAGAATACCAAGAGAATAAAGCAAATTTGATGATAAAAGTAAATTAGAAAGTTGTTTAAAATTGCATGCCCTATCTGAATCGTGAAAGTTTAATTTGGACTTTACTATCCCTTTAAGGAGAAACCAGTTTTATAGTACACTTTCCCTTTCACTAATGGCATATCCCAGGTATATCTCTTATTGTAGATCTGAGTGACATTTCAAGAAAGGAACATTTTGAAGAGGTTACTAATGTAAAATGTACTATGTTCAATATACCTTGTTCTAATTACAAACATCTTTGAATGTCCTCCCTCTCTCTTTCTTCCTCAATCTCCTATTATTTTTTTTTATCCTTCACTTTTTTTCCCTTTTCCTCCCAATTTCAAAATATTTATCACCAAGTTTCCGAAGTGCTGACAAACTCATTAAGTATAAAAAATATCAGAGGAGACCAAGCAAAAACTTCCAAAGGCAATTTTCAATCTCAGACAAGCATATGTTGCAACAGCTGAATTTTAAATGGAGATTTTTTTTCCCCCTTTAGTTTGCTAATCTCTTTCCCTGGCAGTCAGTTATTGTGTTAATGCCGAGGGTTAGAAATGAAAGACAATGTATCATTGCTGTGCTGCCCTCTCTTATTAGATAGAATTAAAAAAAAAACGTATTTGAAGCTACGGAAATATTTTGGGGGAACTGCAGAAAGCCCCCCTCTTTCTTTGTGTTGGAGAAACACATCCTCCTCCCTCCTCCTCTATATAATTGTCTCCTCTCTGATGTGTGAAGTGCCTAAGTAATTTAAGCACTAGGGGTGAAATCACTAATGAAAAAAGAACAGCTTGATAAAGCACGTCTGGAGCAATTCTGTATTAATGATGTTTTTTCATATACGATCAATTACATTCCTTGTCTAGAAGCACCCAGTAGATTAGTACAAAGAGGAATAATTAGCACAGAATTCTGGGAGTTTTAGAAGTCTCATGGGTACAAAGTAAGTACAGAAACATTATGTTATATGTCATTGGCATGCCCAGTTTTCATTCATATATACTGTATGTAAGTGTGTGTATATCTATCTATCTATCTATCTATATCTATCTATCTATCTATCTATCTATCTATCATCTATATCTATCTATCTATCTATCTATCTATCATCTATCTATATATCTGTATATAATCTATCTATCTATCTATCTATCTATCTATCTATCTATCTATCTATCTATCTATCTATCATCTATCTATCTATCTGTATCTAATTTATCTATCTATCTATCATCTATCTATCTATCTATCTATCTATCTATCTATCTATCTATCTGTATATAATCTATGTGTCTATTTATCTATCTATTTATCTATATCTATCTATGTATCTATCTATTTATCTCTGTCTGTCTATCTATCTATTTATATGTATAAACACACATATATACATATACAGTAAATCTACAGTTATTTTAGGTATTTTAGGTATTATTGTTACCTGATTCGTTGCCTTTATAGTATTTATTTTTGCTTTCCATCTTGTAAGCATGTAACACATTAATGCCTGATATTCTCAATGTATCAATGCATGCAGACTAACTGAATGCCCTCCACAAATACTGTACCTATACAACGGGTGCAGAACAACCATTGGCTCAGCAGGTGCTGGCAGGCTGGCAGCCCATTGCAGTCAGTCTATACATAGTCATGTTAATTATTATACTGTGTGTATATATATATATATATATATATATATATATATATATATATATATATATATATATCATAAATCTCCAGTAGTAAGGGCACTCACAGGACTTGAAAATCGTAGAAAAAACTTTTATTTAATTTATCTATACTATAATTGCGTTTGTAATGTCCTGGCAACGCTAGGACAAAAGAATTCACCATCCAGCGAAGGGAAACGGAGCATTACAAAAGCAACACCTAATCGCCCACATTAAAGTATTTAAAAAAAAAACACTGCCCGGACGAAATATAACAAAAAAAAATCCTACACAAAGTATTAACTCATTAACTCCTAAACCGCAAAATCCCTACATCACAATAAACCTATTTTCCCTATAAACCCCTAAAACGCAAAACCCCTACATCGCAATAAATTTATTAAACTTATTAACCCCTAAACCGTAAAATCCCTACATAGCAATAGACCTATTTACCCTATTAACCCCTAAACCGCAAAACCCCTACATCGCAAAAAAACTATTTTCCCTATTAACCCCTAAACCTGCAAAACCCCTACATCGCAATAAACCAATTTAACTTATTAACCCCTAAACCGCAAAATCCCTACATCGCAATAAACCTATTTACCCTATTAATCCCTAAACCGCAAAACCACTACATCGCAATAAACCTATTTAACTTATTAACCTTTAAACCGCCAAAACCAACAACGCAAATTACTATTTAAATACCTAAGTACAGTACACTAACCTAACACCCCCTAACCTAACACCCCCTAACCTAACAACCCCTAACCTAACACCCCATTAAATAAACCCAGATTACCTAAACTACTATATTCTAAAGTTACAAAAAATAAGTGTACGACGGTGAACGTATAAAGAGGATCCTCTACGAGCCGACTAAGAAGCTCCGCGCCTCCAAAGCTCTGCGCATCCACTGCTCCACGACACCATGATGAAGTAAGAAGATGGCCCCGTGATGGATAAAGATGTCGCCGCCTGGATGAAGACTTCTCGCCCCCTGGATGAAGATATATGTCCGGACTTCAGGAACCGTGAGTAGATTTTATGGGGTTAGTGTTAGGTTGTTTTTTTTTTGGATGGGTTTTTTGTTTAGATTATGGATGGGCACTGTAAAAGAGCTGAATGCCCTTTTTAGGGAAATGCCCATACAAATGCCCCTTTAGGGGCAATGGGTAGCTTTGGTTTTATTTAGACTTAGGCCTAGATTTAGAGTTTGGCGGTAGCCGTGAAAACCAGCGTTAGAGGCTCCTAACGCTGGTTTTAGGCTACCACCGGTATTTGGAGTCAGTCAGGAAAGGATCTAACGCTCACTTTTCAGCCGCGACTTTTCCATACCGCAGATCCCCTTACGTCAATTGCGTATCCTATCTTTTCAATGGGATCTTTCTAACTCCGGTATTTAGAGTCGTGGCTGAAGTGAGCGTTAGAAATCTAACGACAAAACTCCAGCCGCAGAAAAAGGTCAGTTGTTAAGAGCTTTCTGGGCTAACGCCGGTTTATAAAGCTCTTAACTACTGTGCTCTAAAGTACACTAACACCCATAAACTACATATGTACCCCTAAACCGAGGTCCCCCCACATCGCCGCCACTCGATTAATTTTTTTAACCCCTAATCTGCCGACCGCCACCTACGTTATACTTATGTACCCCTAATCTGCTGCCCCTAACACCGCCGACCCCTATATTATATTTATTAACCCCTAACCTGCCCCCCACAATGTTGCCGCCAGCTACCTACAATAATTAACCCCTAATCTGCCGACCGCAAAGCGCCGCTACTTACGTTATCCTTATGCACCCCTAATCTGCTGACCCTAACATCGCTGACTCCTATATTATATTTATTAACCCCTAACCTGCCCCACTCAACGTCGCCTCCACCTGCCTACACTTATTAACCCCTAATCTGCTGAGCGGATCTCACCGCTACTATAATAAAGTTATTAACCCCTAATCCGCCTCACTCCCGCCTCAATAACCCTATAATAAATAGTATTAACCCCTAATCTGCCCTCCCTAACATCGCCGACACCTAACTTCAAGTATTAACCCCTAATCTGCCGATCGGAGCTCACCGCTACTCTAATAAATTTTTTAACCCCTAAAGCTAATTTTAACCCTAACCCTAACACCCCCTAAATTAAATATAATTTTATTCTAACGAAATAAATTAACTCTTATTAAATAAATTATTCCTATTTAAAGCTAAATACTTACCTGTAAAATAAATCCTAATATAGCTACAATATAAATTATAATTATATTATAGCTATTTTAGGATTTATATTTATTTTACAGGTAACTTTGTATTTATTTTAACCAGGTACAATAGCTATTAAATAGTTAAGAACTATTTAATAGCTAAAATAGTTAAAATAATTACAAAATTACCTGTAAAATAAATCCTAACCTAAGTTACAATTAAACCTAACACTACACTATCAATAAATTAATTAAATAAAATACCTACAATTATCTACAATTAAACCTAACACTACACTATCAATACATTAATTAAATACAATACCTACAATTATCTACAATTAAACCTAACACTACACTATCAATAAATTATTTAAATAAAATATCTACAAATAACTACAATGAAATAAACTAACTAAAGTACAAAAAATAAAAAAGAACTAAGTTACAAAAAATAAAAAAATATTTACAAACATTAGAAAAATATTACAACAATTTTAAACTAATTACACCTACTCTAAGCCCCCTAATAAAATAACAAAGCCCCCCAAAATAAAAAATGCCCTACCCTATTCCAAATTAAAAAAGTTCAAAGCTCTTTTACCTTACCAGCCCTGAACAGGGCCCTTTGTGGGGCATGCCCCAAGAAATTCAGCTCTTTTGTCTGTAAAAAAAAACATACAATACCCCCCCCAACATTACAACCCACCACCCACATACCCCTAATCTAACCCAAACCCCCCTTAAATAAACCTAACACTAAGACCCTGAAGATCTTCCTACCTTATCTTCACCCTGCCAGGTTCACCGATCTGTCCTCGGAAGTCTTGATCCAAGCCTCGGAAGTGTTGATCCAAGCCCAAGCGGGGGGCTGAAGAGTGACGTCCATCCTCGGGCTGAAGTCTGGATCCAAGCGGCGACTGAAGAAATCCATCATCGGGCTGAAGTCGGAAGTCCATCATCAGGATGAAGTCTTCTATGAAGCCGCATCTTCAATCTTCTTTCTTCTGGAGCGGAGCGGAACCATCTTCTTCCAAGCCGACGCAGAACATCCTCTTCAACCGACGACTAGACAACGAATGACGGTTCCTTTAAATGACGTCATCCAAGATGGCGTCCCTCAAATTCCGATTGGCTGATAGGATTCTATCAGCCAATCGGAATTAAGGTAGGAATATTCTGATTGGCTGATGGAATCAGCCAATCAGAATCAAGTTCAATCCGATTGGCTGATCCAATCAGCCAATCAGATTGAGCTCGCATTCTATTGGCTGATCGGAACAGCCAATAGAATGCGAGCTCAATCTGATTGGCTGATTGGATCAGCCAATCGGATTGAACTTGATTCTGATTGGCTGATTCCATCAGCCAATCAGAATATTCCTACCTTAATTCCGATTGGCTGATAGAATCTTATCAGCCAATCGGAATTCGAGGGATGCCATCTTGGATGACGTCATTTAAAGGAACCGTCATTCGTCGTCAAGTCGTCGGTTGAAGAGGATGTTCCGCGTCGGCTTGGAAGAAGATGGTTCCGCTCCGCTCCAGAGGAAAGAAGATTGAAGATGCGGCTTGATAGAAGACTTCATCCCGATGATGGACTTCCGACTTCAGCCCGATGATGGATTTCTTCAGTCGCAGCTTGGATCCAGACTTCAGCCCGAGGATGGACGTCACTCTTCAGACCCCCGCTTGGGCTTGGATCAACACTTCCGAGGCTTGGATCAAGACTTCCGAGGACGGATCCGTGAACCTGGCAGGGTGAAGATAAGGTAGGAAGATCTTCAGGGGCTTAGTGTTAGGTTTATTTAAGGGGGGTTTGGGTTAGATTAGGGGTATGTGGGTGGTGGGTTGTAATGTTGGGGGGGGGTATTGTATGTTTTTTTTTACAGGCAAAAGAGCTGAATTCTTTGGGGCATGCCCCGCAAAGGGCCCTGTTCAGGGCTGGTAAGGTAAAAGAGCTTTGAACTTTTTTAATTTAGAATAGGATAGGGCATTTTTTTATTTTGGGGGGCTTTGTTATTTTATTAGGGGGCTTAGAGTGGGTGTAATTAGTTTAAAATTGTTGTAATATTTTTCTAATGTTTGTAAATATTTTTTTATTTTTTGTAACTTAGTTCTTTTTTATTTTTTGTACTTTAGTTAGTTTATTTCATTGTATTTATTTGTAGATATTGTATTTAAATAATTTATTGATAGTGTAGTGTTAGGTTTAATTGTAGATAATTGTTGGTATTTTATTTAATTAATTTATTGATAGTGTAGTGTTAGGTTTAATTGTAACTTAGGTTAGGATTTATTTTACAGGTAATTTTGTAATTATTTTAACTATTTTAGCTATTAAATAGTTCTTAACTATTTAATAGCTATTGTACCTGGTTAAAATAAATACAAAGTTACCTGTAAAATAAATATAAATCCTAAAATAGCTATAATATAATTATAATTTATATTGTAGCTATATTAGGATTTATTTTACAGGTAAGTATTTAGCTTTAAATAGGAATAATTTATTTAAGAAGAGTTAATTAATTTCGTTAGATTTAAATTATATTTAATTTAGGGGGGTGTTAGTGTTAGGGTTAGACTTAGCTTTAGGGGTTAATACATTTATTAGAATATCGGTGAGCTCCAGTCGGCAGATTAGGGATTAATGTTTGAAGTTAGGTGTCGGCGATGTTAGGGAGGGCAGATTAGGGGTTAATACTATTTATTATAGGGTTATTGAGGCGGGAGTGAGGCAGATTAGGGGTTAATACATTTATTATAATAGTGGTGCGGTCCAGTCGGCAGATTAGGGATTAATGTTTGAAGTTAGGTGTCGGCAATGTTAGGGAGGGCAGATTAGGGGTTAATACTATTTATTATAGGGTTATTGAGGCGGGAGTGAGGCAGATTAGGGGTTAATAACTTTATTATAATAGCGGAGCGGTCCGGTCGGCAGATTAGGGGTTAATAAGTGTAGGCAGGTGGAGGCGACGTTGTTAGGGGCAGCAGATTAGGGGTACATAGGAATAATGTAAGTAGCGGCGGTTTACGGAGCGGCAGATTAGGGGTTAAAAAAATATGCAGGGGTCAGCGATAGCGGGGCGGCAGATTAGGGGTTAAAAAGTATAAGGTTAGGGGTGTTTAGACTCGGGGTACATGTTAGAGTGTTAGGTGCAGACGTAGGAAGTGTTTCCCCATAGCAAACAATGGGGCTGCGTTAGGAGCTGAACGCGGCTTTTTTGCAGGTGTTAGGTTTTTTTTCAGCTCAAACAGCCCCATTGTTTTCTATGGGGGAATCGTGCACGAGCACGTTTTTGAAGCTGGCCGCGTCCGTAAGCAACTCTGGTATCGAGAGTTGAAGTTGCGTTAAATATGCTCTACGCTCCTTTTTTGGAGCCTAACGCAGCCATTCTGTGAACTCTCAATACCAGAGTTATTTAAAAGGTGCGGCCAGAAAAAAGCCAGCGTTAGCTACGCGGGTCATTACCGACAAAACTCTAAATCTAGCCGTTAGTTTTTTTATTTTGGGGGTTTGTTGGGTGGGGGGTTTTAACGTTGGGGGGATTTTGCAATTTTTTTCGGTAAAAGAGCTGTTTAATTTTGGGCAATGCCCTACAAAAGGCCCTTTTAAGGGCTATTGGTAGTTTATTGTAGGTTAGGGGTGTTTTTATTTTGGGGGGCTTTTTATTTTTATAGGGCTATTAAGATTAGGTGTAATTGTTTTTATTTTTGATAATTTAATTTATTCTTTTTTGTAATTTTAGAGTTTTTTTATTTTTCGTAATTTTAGTGTTTATTATTTTTGTAATGTTCGATTTTTTAAAAATTTTCGTAGTATTAGTTTATCTTAAATTTGTCATTTAGGGTTTTTATTTTATTTATTTTTTACATTTTTTTTTATTGATAATTTAACATAATTATACAGGGTTTTTATTTTTTTGTAGCGATAGGTTTTTTTAATCATGTAATTTAAGTTTTTTAATTGGTAGTTTTTTTATTTTATTAGAATAGTTATGCTAGGTTAATTTATAGTTTTTTTTTTTATTTCACAGGTAAGTTTTTATTTATTTTAAGATACTTATATTGTAACGTTTAATTTAAAGTTAGGGGGTGTTAGGTTTAGGGGTTAATAGTTTACTTTATTGTTTTACGATGTGGGGGTGGCAGTTTAAGGGTTAATAGGTTCAGTTTATTAGTTGCAATGTGGGGGGCTGGCGATTTAGGGGTTAATAGCTTTATTTAGTGTCGGCAATGCCGGGGAGCAGTGGATTAGTGGTTAATAGGTTTGGTTTATTAGTTACGATGGTGGGGCCGGCGGTTTAGGGGTTAATAGGTTTATATAGTGTTGTCGATGTGGATGGATGGGCGGCGGATTAAGGGTTAATAAATTTAATATAGTATTTATGATGCGGGAGGGTTGCGGTTTAGGGGTTAATAGGTAGTGTTAGTGTACTTTGTAACATTTTAGTTTTGTGAAAGAATTTTGTTTTGCAAAATCCATAACTACTGGTCTCAGATTGCGGAATGGATCATGTTGGTATAGGATGTAACGCAAGCATTTTAACCGGACCACACAACCTGTAATTTAGAGGTAGGAAAAATCTCGCACTCAAATTTCATTTTTTGAGTGCGGAATGGAGGGTTGCGTTAAGGCTAAAATGCTTGCGTTACAGCCTATACCGCAGTGCCTCACTATATGCGTTACCGTCCATTCCACACGCAATGGCTAAATTTTGAGCGGTACAGTTGTATTGCAAAACTCATCATCTAGGTGTTTGTGATTTCTCTCCTTAGGGAACTACTTGATACCAACATAAACTATTGTGTCAACTGATTGGCTTACTATCTAGCCCCTAAATCCATTTTTCCCTTATTCTCTTCTACACTTAAAGGGACTTTCCAGCGAAAATTGGAATCCACATGGACGCATTTCAGCTTTGGATAGAAGCATTTTTGTATTATTTATGAAAAAGCAAAAATGCTTCTAAATGGGGGGCAGAGTTAACTGCCAGGCTGAGAGGACGCATTGTATGTGAGCTCCTCTCTATTTTTGCTTAAAAGTGCTTAAAATTAAGCCATATCTATGGTCCCTATTTATTAAAGGTCTTACGGACCTGATCCGACAGTGCGGATCAGGTCCGCAAGACCTCGCTAAATGCGGAGAGCAATATGCTCTCCGCATTTAACATTGCACCAGCAGCTCACAAGAGCTGCTGGTGCAACGCCGCCCCCTTGTGACTCGCGGCCAATCGGCCGCCAGCAGGGAGCTGTCAATCAACCCGATCGTACTCGGACAGGGTTATGGACAGGGTTATGGAGCAGCGGTCTTAAGACCGCTGCTTCATAACTGCTGTTTCTGGCGAGTCTTCAGACTCGCCAGAAACACGGGCCCACAAGCTCCCTACGGAGCTTGTTAAATGGGCCCCTACGAGTTTAATAATAGATATCTTACATACTGGACACTTTACGGTATCAGTAAGACCAAACTGAGGTTTTTCTACAACTGTATCTGACTAGTGAGCGGAGCGGGTTTGTGCGCACTTTATTTTTGCAGAGAGGTGCGGCAGACCGGGGCAAGCTCTCCATACTTCTGAGGGCTAACTTCGTGGCTCAATTGCACTCCTGAGGGTCGGGGCTCCGCTCCGGAGTGTTGGGACAACATTTGCAAGCAACCGGTGCCGTGGCTACTGGGTCTGGAGGTACTTCCCATTGTACACCTGAGCACTTGTCTGCACCTTGGACTGAGGCGTTCTGGATCAACCCACGGATCCCAACAACAGTGATTGACCGTTGACTTGGGCCGGGTTCCCAGACAAGCGACAACATTGCCTAGCCGTAAGTAAAAGCCTGATTGTTTGCAAGTGCGCCATAACTGCTTAGCCGCGAATACCCGCCATCTTCCGTATCCCACGCTGTTCAAGGGAAGGAGAAGGAGAACTATACATCTGACACCGCTCTACAGGAGAGAAAGGGGAAGGAAAAGGAAAGGGGAAAAAAATCATCCACTGCTGGTCTGTAGCACCACACGGAGGGTAAGACCCATATACAAACATTTTGCATTAACTATAATAATATTCATCCTGCTGGGCTTGGCATACCTTCTCATTGGCCTGAGAGGCCTATAAAGGACAGACGGAGGCTCCTGCCCCGCCCACGTATAAAGGAAATATATGAGAGGGGACTGAGCTTAGTACTGATATACAACTTAAGATCTTAATACTCTAGATTACAAGGAACTGTGCATTAAACGGAATTAACAATACATATTCTCTTTAGTTAGCCAACAGAAACTGTTTTATACATTTGAACTGCAGTACCTTAAGCTACTAGAATTGTTGTACGAATAAAACCACAGAAGCATTTTGTACATTGAAGGAAAATCTTCCATCAAGTTTGAATTTGAAGGGGAGCCCCCTTATAACTACTGAGATAGCAAGGCTCTCTTCTCCCTTTCCTGTTGGCCCATTTGCCCACAGGTCATACCCACTCTCCTTTTCCCCTACATTGTTTAGAAGGAACACTTCCCCAGGAGATAGACCTTAGCTTGATATATCAGGGAGATCTGCAGGCAAATACTACCTCTGCTGAGAAGTTACTTATTCACAATCTGAGATAATTATCACACAAGGAGCCCTCTAAACTGACTCTCACTCACAGTACCCTGCTGGTCATATACCCCCCTCTGTGAGGGAAACTGCTGGTTCCTGAATTGTTGGACTACATAACATCTGCAAATGGGGTGCTAATGCACTAATGTCAGGGGGGGTGGGTATGAACCACTGAGCATATATTTTCCCTTTTTGTCTCTATTTTTCTCTACTATTATTATAATTGTATTTTCTATAATAGCCCAGCCTCACTAAAGAGCCAACAATTTAAGTTGATCGGTCTCCATTGCTATTTATAAGGATTCTGCACTCATGGCACATCTCAACAAAAGGAAGCCCAAAACACCAGCTGCTGGGCCTAAAAGGACAGTAGTGGACCATTTTAACACCATATCTCCCTCATCTCCAGAGGATCAACAAGAGGATTCGACTATTTCCCAAACTGAATCTGATGCCGTTGCCTCTACTTTTCAAGCACTCCAAGAGGCGGCTCCAGCTACAGTGACTCCTAATTTCATTCTAGATTCTCTCAAATCCTTGCTGGCTGCCCATCACTCAGCTTTTCAATCTCAAATCACAGCTTCTTTAGCTGACCTACGGAGAGATCTCACCTCAACCTCAGAGAGGGATGATACAGTGGAGAGGAAACAGGAGGACATGGCTGTAGATCACGCCAACATTCTATCCTATGTTCAAAGTCTGGCAGAGCAGCTAATTAACTTGGAAGATAAGCTAGCGGACATGGAAGACCATTCTCGCCGAAACAATTTGCGACTGAGAGGTGTCCCAGAAAATATAGCCCCTGGAGATCTCATCCTATTTTTGACTGAGTACTTTGGGCATCTGGCCCGCCCTGCCAATACAAATGAGGGCCTTATCGATAGAGCTCATAGAGATTTGAGGCCTAGAAGCTTGTCATCTGAAAAACCTAGAGATATTATCGGAAGACTGCACTTTTACACATACAAAAAAAGGCTGGTGCGAGCATCCCTTGCTAAGCCTATTCTCCCAGCTCAATTTCAGTATATCAATGTGTATGCGGATCTCTCATACCACACACTCCAGCAGAGGAAAATGTATGGAGACGTTACCAAGTTCCTGAGGATTCATAACATCAAATATAGATGGGGGCATCCCACCAGGCTTATAGTTCACAGAGACAATCAACAGCACACCATTACCACTCTGGACCAAAGCCAACAACTAATGAAACTTTGGGACACTC
This sequence comes from Bombina bombina, assembly GCF_027579735.1. Taxonomy (NCBI): domain Eukaryota; kingdom Metazoa; phylum Chordata; class Amphibia; order Anura; family Bombinatoridae; genus Bombina; species Bombina bombina. The sequence goes on along the minus strand of NC_069501.1, from coordinate 455,492,108 downwards.
AAACTTCAACAGATTGCCCTTCCAAAAATTCACTGAATCCATCAGCTCCACTCTGGGTCTCCTCTGGGCAGGGGGCTTCTGATAGCTCAAATCCTTCTGGTTCTGACGCTGGTGGTAATTGAGCATAGACTGTTCGTAAGGGTAATATGTCTACTAACCTTCTCTACATTTTAGGTACCCTTAGGAGAACTAAGGGCGAAGAAATACAGAGTGTTGGACATAAGTAAAAGATTTAAATATACTCTTTTCCAATTATTTTTTGCTATTCTTAGGCTGAAATGTGATTTTTTTTTTCTTTTCAACATGTAGATGTGTTAATGCTCATGACGATGTAGAGGTTTGCTTAATTAATTTTTGCTATTTTCTGACCTTACGTGTTTATTAATGTAATATGCCTTGTTTAGATGCAAAGAAGCACAATTAAGGGTATATAATTCTGTGTTATAGTTTGCCTATATCCTATATGAGTTTGCCCTGGATATCTCTAGTTAAATGTAGCAATATTGTTACCCACTGTTACACTATGGAATACCATACCTCTCTTCCCCACATTCTCAATTAGAGTTGTCATCTGCTACTTTACACTGTATGTCTGTCAGCTGATTGAATGTGATAAATTCCCCCCCCTTTCCCCGCCCCCCCCCAATATCGTGTGTATGGATACTTATTGTTACTCTATGTAATGGAGTGCACATTGCTAATGTAAATATACACTTTTATAAGTACGTCTGATAACACATAGTTATGTTATGATGATGCACTTAAGTTATTTCTATTATCCTCTGACTTTACATGTTTATTGATGCAATATGCCTTGTTTAGATGCAGAGAAGTACAATTTACTCTGAATATTGTTTTCAGAGGCTACCAAAGCGGTTTATCTTTTTTACATACCGCACAACTCTGTCATATGTTATCAGGTTAAGACACTTCCATAAGATCTTCACTGAGTGATCTCTGACCTCCTTTCCTCTCTAAAACTTACTTGATTTACTTGATTTCTTCCTTTCCCCTCTCCTTTTTTTTTCTTTCTTTCTCTCCTCCCCCTTCCCTAACTAATCCAAATGGCATCCACCATAATGCCATACAACTGTGTCACCCAAAATATTAGGGGCCTGAACTCCCCGACCAAAAGAAGTATATTACTGAGGTCTTTATATAAGAGTAAGGCCCATTTGGTATTCTTACAAGAGACTCATTGGTTAAGAGATATGAAAGTTCATTTGCAATCCAAGTTGTTCCCGGTGGTGGAGACGGTGAGTTTTTCCCAAAAATCAAGAGGGGTCGCTATTCTTATCCACAAGGATATAGCATATGAACCTATCCATGTAGAAACTGATTCACAGGGTAGGTACCTAATTCTCATTTGCAAATTGGATGGTATGGTCTATACGTTGGCTTCTTATTATGGCCCCAATAAACAACATATAATGATGTTGCGCAAGTTTTTGAATAAACTGGACAGCCTATGACAGGGTTCTCTCCTCATTGCAGGGGATTTCAATACTGTTTGGGACCCTTCATTAGATAAAAAAATCAGACAAATCCCGTAAGTGTGAAAAAGCCTTAGTTGACTTATCATATAAATTCAAGAATCTCATGTCTCAATTCAATTTGTTCGATGTTTGGCGAGCTCTTAATATGACGTCTCGAGATTATACTTATTTTTCGTTGGTCCACCACTCTTATTCGCGAATAGATTTCTTCTTTTGTGAACCAAGACTCTTGGATTGTATTTCCAGATCATGGATCCCCCAATGCCCTTGGTCTGACCATGACTCTGTGCACATTACTCTTAAATCACCATTGGAATTACAATGCATACCAGTGTGGAGGCTCTCGCCAACTGCCCCCCCTTAAGGTACTCTGAATATTGTTTTCAGAGGCTACCAAAGCAGTTTATATTTTTTACATAGCACACAACCCTGTCATATGTTATCAGGTTAAGACACTTCCATAAGATCTTCACTGAGTGATCGCTGACCTCCTTTCCTCTCTAAAACTTCTAACATGATTTCTTCCTTTCCCCTCTCCTTCTTTTTTTTTTTTTTTCTTTCTCTCCTCCCCCTTCCCTAACTAATCCAAACAGCATCCACCATAATGCCATACAACTGTGTCACCCAAAATATTAGGGGCCTGAACTCCCCAACCAAAAGAAATATCTTACTGAGGTCTTTATATAAGAGTAAGGCCCATTTGGTATTCTTACAAGAGACTCATTGGTTAAGAGATACGAAAGTTCCTTTGCAATCCAAGTTGTTCCCGGTGGTGGAGACGGCAAGTTTTTCCCAAAAAGCAAGAGGGGTCGCTATTCTTATCCACAAGGACATAGCATATGAACCTATCCTTGTAGAAACTGATTCACAGGGTAGGTACCTAATTCTCATTTGCAAATTGGATGGTGTGGTCTATACGTTGGCTTCTTATTATCATATAATGATGTTGCGCAAGTTTTTGAATAAACTGGATAGCCTACGACAGGGTTCTCTCCTCAATGCAGGGGATTTCAATACTGTTTGGGACCCTTCATTAGATAAAAAATCAGACAAATCCTGTAAGTGTGACAAAGCCTTAGTTTACTTATCATATAAATTCAAGAATCTCATGTCTCAATTCAATTTGTTCGATGTTTGGCGAGCTCTTAATATGACGTCTCGAGATTATACTTATTTTTCGTCGGTCCACCACTCTTATTCGCAAATAGATTTCTTCTTTTGCGAACCAAGACTCTTGGATTGTATTTCCAGATCATGGATCCCCCAATGCCCTTGGTCTGACCATGACCCTGTGCACATCACTCTTAAATCACTGTTGGAATTACAATGCATACCAGTGTGGAGGCTCTCGCCAACTGTCTTCTCGGATCCTAATACAGTAGCTTGTATCACTAAAGATATAACTGAGTTTCTTCAAATTAATGATAATGGAGAAGTAGATGATTTTACATTATGGGCATCTTTAAAGGCGTATGTGAGAGGGTCTTTTATTAAAATTGCAGCGGCGCAAAAGAAAACTAGAGGCGAAACATTAGCACAGTTAATGGTAACTCTCCGCAAACTCACTGCTGAGCACAAAACTGACCCAACACCGTTCTTACACGAACAACTCGTAATTCTCAAGACGCAAATAGTCCGATTGGAAACCGAGAGATCGGCAAGTAGACTTCTTAGACTCTAAGAGATCTTCTACTACAAAGGCAATAAAGCTGACAGGCTTTTAGCCAATCGGTTATGTCAACGTACGGCGGCGGCTCGCATCCATTCTTTGAAAACAGGAGGCCAATACGTGACCCACCCGAGAGAGATAGGTACAGCTTTTGAGAATTATTATGCGTCCCTCTATAACGATGCGACCCCTCCTCCGACCTTAGATAGTATAGACGACTTTCTTTCCACACTTGATCTCCCCGTTACTCATGAAACTCAGGTGGAGGCATTACAGGCCCCTATTTCCAGTGCCGAGATTAAAACAGCTATCCTCTCCCTTAAAGCCTTTAAATCACCAGGGCCGGGCGGTTTCTCAGATATCTTTTATAAAAAATTTCAATCACAGCTCATCCCTCCTTTACTACGGTTTTTTTCTAGGGCAAGCTCATGTGGCACCTTCCCTGCCGAGTTCCTGCAGGCCACCATTATTATGCTCCCTAAACCAGGGAAAGATCCCACTGAATGCTCCAGCTACAGGCCGATCTCATTATTAAACCTAGACGTCAAGCTGTATGCAAAAATCATGGCTGCGCACCTCAATCTCTTACTGCGATCTCTAGTCAACTGCGACCAGGTGGGTTTTGTCAAAGGCCGCCAAGGGCCTGACAATACCAGAAGATTGTTAAACATATACTTCGAAGCTAATAAATTATGTCTGCCCTGTGTCACCCTGTCGTTGGACGCAGAAAAGGCCTTCGACAGGGTGAACTGGGAATATATGTTTGCGGTACCGCGAAGGTTTGGTTTGCCTGCTTCATTTATAACGTCTATAGCAGCCCTATATTCCAATCCTTCAGCCACAGTCAGAGGACTTGGGTTTTTTTCTAATTCCTTCGGGATCACAAATGGAACAAGGCAAGGCTGCCCCTTATTGCCACTCATATTTACACTTGTTATGGAACCACTAGCTACTGCCATTAGGTCATCCCCCCAAATAAAAGGAGTGGATATACATCACACAACCCAGACTACAGCTTTGTTTGCTGATGATCTGACGATACTACTTTCAGACCCAGCCAAGTCTCTACCACATCTCTTTTCTCTATTGGAGAAGTTCACTTTAATTAGCTACTATAAGCTTAACGTCTCTAAAACTGAGGCTTATGCTATTCATATTCCTTAGGACACTTTAACTGAATTGAAGAGGAGATACAAATTCCGCTGGTCTACCTCGTATATTAAACACCTGGGTGTATTTTTGTCATATAGCATTCCCACTATTCTCTCTTTAAATTTCTCCCCCTTACTGTCTGAAATAGCAATGTCCACGGAAACCTGGAACGTACCATCTTTGTCATGGATGGGTTGCATAGCTGCATTTAAGATGAGTCTTTTACCTAAGCTGACCTACCTATTTAGATCTCTACCTATTCCAATATCCAAGTCTTTGATCTGTAAATTCCAACAACAATGTAATAAATTTATCTGGCGCAATAAGGTTCCTAGAATTGCTACAAGTACCTTACAGCAACCTGTAACTGCCGGAGGGGCGGCTGCCCCTAATATTCTCTGCTATCATGAGGCCGCTTGCCTTTCCCATGTGATGCAATGGGGCATACCGGCTAATAGTAGATGGGCAGAGCTGGAACAGTCAATCCCATTATAGTATCCAACTTGAAATTTTGGGACAAAATTCAAAATCTACCCACAATTGCGCCTCATCCATCTCCATCTCACAAGATAAAGGGGCTTCTTTTGGCATTACCTGATACTCATCCATCCCTGTGGTCAGACCTGGGTATTATCAATGTATCAGATCTATATGAAAGGACCCACTTACTCTCACATCAGGCTTTTCTCCAGAAGTACAACCCCCCTTTACTCTTACATTTCAAGTTCTGGAGATTACGGAGCTTCCTTAAATCGTGTGGTTTTGACAAAGACCCATTGAGATCTAAAACCAAGTGGGAGATGAAATGGGACTTAAAAATCTTGTTGTGATGCTCTAGGCACTCCAGCCCACATTTGGTGGTCTTGCCCCCGGTTATTGCACCACTATGGCAAAAAGCAGTTCATTACTGTAACACGAAAGGCATCCCAATACCAGCAACACCCAGTGTGGGCTTGTTCCACATCTTTCCTCCAAAATTATCTATCCCGCAGAGATTGTTCTGTGTCTATTTATTCCTAGCACTTAAGCTATCCATTGCTAAAATGTGGCTGCAACCAACCTCTCCACTTTGGGAACAAATCACGGATACCTTAGGATATCTCAAATCAATGGAAGCATATGTCTCTCATATCCACAGCTCTGAAGATCTCCATACCTTGGTTTGGGACTACAGTCCTGGGTAGCTCTCCTTAGATTCAGCGGTCTTTACCACAGCTGTTTGGGACACCGAACTATAGTGATTTGCAGTGACATGGCCAGAACTTTTAGTCACTAAGGAACTGTAATTATTTACCCACCCGTACATAATAATGTAATTTCCCCCCTCCTCCCTCCCCCCATTTTTTTTTCTTCTTCTCTCTCCCTCTTCTTTCTTCCTCTCTTCTTTTCTTTCTACTAATATATTCCACATCTTCTTTCTTCTTATTTCTATTCAGAGATATCATATTAGTTGAAGATCTCTAGATATGGAATAATTTACTGAGTTGTTTTCATTGTTAATCCATATTTGCTGATCATAAGTTATCCTTGCAATATGTTAACCATTTGCTAGTTTATGATTACTACACTGTCATTATTACGTATTATTGTTGAACACAAATGTTGTCTTCCTGTTTGTATTGAAGGATATTAGACTTTGATGGGACTTGTGAGGTTTAAGCTCTCATATCGGGCAACCAGGACTATACTCAGACCGTCTCATCATTATAACAGATCTATTGGATATTGTTATTGTTCATATAATATTGATATACAATGCTTCTCATTATGACTGTATTGCATATGTCCTAATAAAGAAAAAAAATATTTAAAAAAACAAAAAACAAAATGCTTCTAATAAAAAATGTTCAAAATTGTATTTAAGTATGCACAGTGCACCAGCATTTTAAACATATCACTTGCTCAGAGAGCCTAAGGTGCTTGTACCATCTGGTAATGACTCAATTGTTAATTGATGACATGATACAAGTCCCACTGGTGCTCTGAGCAGCTGCATTATTTCAAATGCTGGTGCACTGAGAACATCTGGGAATGCTTCACATGCACGTGCAGAAAAATGTTAACACTAAAACAGTGGTAAGTTTTACTAGAAAATACATGTAAATAGAAAATATGTTTCTATTCAAAGATGTAATCCATCTATGTGCATTCATTTTTTGACTTTAATGTCCCTTTAAAGCCGTTATCTCACCCTTACCCTCCACATTGGCAGTCACACTTTCTTGTATGACAGTGGCCTGCCTTGCAATTCAGCAGAATACCCCAAATATAGAGCCTTGCATGTTTTATTTTGCAAGATTTAAAGTGGTTTTAATCTATTTAAAAGACCATAATAGTTGAAAACTTACATGCGTTAATTCAATAGAGCATGTCATTTTAAGACTGTCAACTCTACACTATCGTATGTTTAACCCCCTCAAATGGGGGGGGCAGTAACATGAGCAAATCTGTCTCCCTGTTATCTAGTCTATTTGCTTAATAGTAAAAAGCCTAGGGGAACGATCCGATATACGGCGTAGGTTTTGGCGCAAGCGTGGGAACCCGCGCCGCCCGTAATTTCACCTCGCACATTGTGGTATTACATATACTGCACCGTTAGATGCTTAACTGGCGTAAGTAGGACAAACTGGCGATTTTCCGAAAAGTGCGCAAATACACATTTTACGCCTGTATTTTGTCCACGTAAAGTCTCAATAAAGAGTAGTTTTATGCAAATTAGGCTAACACTCATAAAAATGAACCGCGACTCCATCTAAAAATACGACCCGTAATTACGCTATTCAAAAGTTATATATAAACTCATGCGCAGCCGCCATTTTCTTCAGTGTGTTTGGATTGTTCGTTGAGCTACAGCACACTACACTGGAGTGGAGGATTAGTCAGAGTAGAGAGAGAGGCGCAAACAGAGGAGTTAGTTAGGTCGCATTGTTGGTTGAATAAGCTTGTACACTTACACATAATTTTTACAAATTGCACACATATTGCATACATTCATATACAAATACACCTCACACATTTTATTTCAATTTTACAGTGTGATAGGCTGAGTGTTTGGTTGTGATTGTGTGTGATTGAACTGGGAGTGAGTGTGAGTGTGTGTAGTGTGAGGATGGCAGGGAGAGGTAGGGCGGAGGGGAGGAGGGTAGAGGAGTGGCAGGGAGAGGAGTATTGTAGAGGACAGGAGGAGCAGTGGGGTCCCCGTCAGGGAGTAAGTGGAGTGGGGAGAGGGAGAGCTAGAAGGTATGATGGGAGGGTAGATGCCCGAGAGCCCCAGAGACCAGGCACATCTAGAAGAGGGACAGAGGGTGCACAGGAGGGAGAGGATAGGGAGGAACCCACACCAGGGACATCACAGGGAGCAAGCCAGGTGTCCACGGAGGATGAGAGGATGAGATGTCCAAACTTCTCATTCAATGAAAATGTTGCCCTAGTCCAGGCCATCATGGACAATCACAGTGCCCTCTTTGGCCAGGACAAGGGCAAAGGCAGTGCCAAAACGCGTAAAACAGCATGGTTGGCGGTAGAGGATGCTGTCAACAGTGTGGCCCCGCAGAGGAGGACTGTTGAGGGCCTTAAAAAGCGTTGGAATGACTGCAAGAGGCGGGTTAAAGATAAGATGGGGCAGGAAGCTATGCACCAGAGGGGAACAGGCGGTGGTCCACCCCTGGACATAGAATACAACACCTGGCAGGAGATGATACGCAGGTCCCTGAGTATCACAGCAGTCCGTGGACTTCCAGGGGCTCATGACTCAGGGGCTGCAACCACAGCACATCATGCTGGTGAGTAACATCACACACACCAGTATTATATGTATTTGAGATATAACATCCTTTAATGTCACACATTCATGTACACAATGAGGAGCATGGTATTTGGCCTACTAACAAAAACATCTACAATTATATTTGACATTAATGCTTCTTAACACAATGCAATTCATGATATTTATTTATTTATTAAGTGCAAGTTTACAAGTCACGCGGCGAATCATTTGCAAAAACACTGTGTGGGTTATGGCTTTTACGCATTTGGGGTTTGCGCAGCTATTACAAATAGCAAAAAAACATATTTTGCGCGTGTTAAGCCGCGTAATGCAAACAGTCAAATTGCGTGCACGTTCACATATTCCCCATAGTACTAAATGGAGAAAACAAATAGAAAAAAAAAACACACACACTCAAAAACCCTAATATGTTGAGCAAAGCCCATGACATATTCTCTTTGAAAAGTGTACGTGAAAATGTGAATATTTCATGTTGCGAAAATGTTTTTGCAATGGAATATGTTCTTTTTATTTCTAAATAAATATTTTGATAAATATGTGATGATTTTTGGACTGATATATCCATTTATAGCGAGATATGTATATGAATGTGTACCTGTATATGTATAGATATCTCGAGATCTATATGCGAAAATCCCTGTGAGATATTGTTTAATGTGCATAAGATTGTAATGTAAAATATTTTCATTATCTCCATTGTTAAACATACGTCTATACATATAAATCCATGATTCTCTATCTATGTGTATGTATGTCAATGTAAAATCCCATAGTCGGCTTATGTTTTCTAACACCTGAGATCTTGTATCTTTGAGCCCTTGTAACTTTTGTGTGCAATATATTTTAAATAATTTTTATTAGACAGTGTTAATATGAGTGTAACTGTACTTTGTAATGTATTTTTGAAGTGTATTGTGAAACTTTTATGTTGCGCAAAACTGTTTAACTACAGCTCTTCGAGAGCGGAAAGGATTGTTGCGTAAAAAGCGAATGCATGCGTGCAATCATGATTTTTCAAGACTTATAAATACTTGCACAATGGAATTGATTGCGAAGAGACCACATCGTTGGCAAAAAACTCATAAAGCCCTACTTGCCCTAAGTCTATACTCATTCGCGAGAATGAATTTCAAAGTGCTTGCACCTACAAATTAAAACTCACAGTCGGGCTTCCTGTTGGGGGTGGAGTTAGTCTCGCTGGTCGTGATCCTCCATTGCGGATGCACATGTGCTGTCTCCGCGTTTTTCTATCTCCCCCCGCTATCAACCCTGTGGCCCCACGCACTTTAAAGGGCTTGAGAGGGTACTGAGCTGCAGGACTGCTCCAGCAGTGGAAGCCGGATAACTGCGGTGTAACTCGCTAAAGACCCAGGTGGAACGCAATCAGCAGTCTAGCAGGAGGAGCCACAGCTGTCTTGCCTGCCAGTGAAAACCTGAAAAAGCCGTGGTACAAGACGTGACATAACCCGCCAGAGACTGTGATACAAGTGGTCATCAAATCGCAAGAGCTCCATTTGACAGTGTTAACAGAGAGTGGACGCAAACCATAACCCCAAACAGCGTGGAGCACCAGCGTGGAAGGTAACCCGTATTCACCACTGTAGAGAGGGGTTGTTGACTCCCGGAGGGATCCGGGTTTCACCTCCTGTACTGCGGGGTTGAGGAGTTACCTGCTGATATTGGCCTTGAGGGAGAGGCCGGTGTGAGCTGTTGTGAGCCGCTGCGAGTGCTGTATGGGACCCCTGCTGCAACAGGGTTGCATAGCGGTGGAACGATCAGCGTGAGGAGCCTGACCAAAGTCTTACACCTGCTGTACCCACAAGTATTGTACATTTAAAATCCTCACAGGGTAAAACTCTAAAAGCAGAGGGCCTATAATCTCTGTCACTGGGAACTTTTGGGGCTCATGAAGTTTTATTGGTTTATGTAGGTCCTGCTGAACTAGTCACTTGGATATCTTATCTGTACCTGTCAGTGGGCTCTGGAACTTTTTATGTATGGCATCTACATGGTACTTTTCAGAATAACAGGCTAATCACTGGAGTGACTTTTTTTTTGGCAAAGTAAAATTAAGTTTGGTATAGCAGGCTGTAATTTGTAGAAGGCCTTATATATGTACTGGTCAACATTATCTGCTACTTATATACTATTTCTAGCGTGTTAATTTCAATTCCAATATATGTTGTTAATTATCTCTTTGTTCCTGCGTTAATATAGAAAAAGTGCAACTTAATAGAAACTTAATAGGATATTGAATTATTAAGATCAGTAAAACACGTCTCAAGTGCAGTTTTGTTTGAACAAATATATGTGGAGGGTTGGGAGGCTCAAAAAATTGGCAAGGAGTATAATAATTTGCAGTTGGAGCTGGTTGCAAAAACCTATTTTTCTCTGTGGTATTCACATGTCACGCTTAGTTAGAGGGATAAGGTATAAATATACTATCGAAAGTCTGTAATGTGTGTGCTCTCATACATTTGAGGGAGCTGGGGTTTTTTTCTCCTTGTTTTTTTATACCTGGAAATAATATTAAGATATATACTAAAGATATAAAGGTATAACTGATAATTGATAAAGCACAAGCATTTCTGTATATAGTTGTAA